>NW_007728687.1:196039-211150 GCF_000696425.1 Galeopterus variegatus | reverse complement strand
ATGAAAAGATGCTCAGTATCACTAATCATCAGGGAAAATGCAAATCAAAATTACAATCAGATACCTCACACCCATTAGAATGTCCACTATCAAAAAACAGAAAATAACAAGTGTTGGCAAGATGTGGAGAAATTGGAACCCTCATGCACGGTTGGTGGGAATGTAAAATTGTGCAGCTGCTATGAAAAACAGTACAGAAGTTCCTCAAAAAATTGAAAATAGAATTACCATATGATCCTAAATTATACTTTTAGGTATAGGCCAAAAATAATTGAAAACAGGATCTCCAAGAGGTATTTGCACACCCACGTTGATAGCAGCATTATTCACAATAGTCAAGAGCTGGAGGCAACCTAAATGTCCATAGAAGGATTAATAAATAAACAAAATGTGGTATATACATACAGTGAAATATTATTCAGCCTTAAAAGGGGAAGAGATTCTGTCATATGCTGCAACATAAATGAATCTTGGGGACATTATGTTAGATGAAGTGGGCCAGTTGCAGAAGAACAGATATGTGCATGGTTCCACTTATGTGAAGCAACTGGAGTAGTCAAACTCTTAGAAAGTGGTGTGAAAAGGAGAAAATTGTTGTTTGTAGAGATAGAGTTTCAGTTTTGCAAGATAAAAAAGTTCTAGAGATTGGATGTACAACAGTGCTGGTATTATACTGTAAAGTTGGGAAGGATTGAGATGGTAAATCTGTGTTGTGTGTTTTTTACCATAATGAAAAAGAAATATTGCATAGGTGATGTGGACTTCCCGTTAAGCCACATCAGAAGTCGCATGATGCCAGTTTGCCCTATTATTGGTGATTCGCTGTTTATTTATCTTGTTTTTAGGATTAAGTGAGTTGAGGAAGGTAAAGAACAGTGCGGTGGCAGTCAAGCATTCAATAAGGGAGAGAGGTTATAATCATAATGATTGTTTTAAAGGGCCTTCCCTGGGCGAAGCTCCTCATTTCTTCTGTGACTGTGGTACAGGCTCCTCAGGAGGACTGTCCATAATCTTGTGGTTTTATCTATCAAAACTCTTAATCTTTAGCCCACATAGAGAGGCTTTGAATCGTTCTGGTAACAAGGTAACAGCACATTCCCAGAATAAAGATCTCTGAGCTATCTTTGGAGTCAGTCTGACCACTTCCCTATGGGTATAATTGATCTGGTAATGTTCTCGTTTATCTAGATGCTGAGTGATTTTTTTTCACATGAAGTAATCAGTCTTTCCTAGACTTCTAAATTCAGGGATTTTTTTTGTTTTGTTTTGTTTTGGCAGCTGGCCAGTATGGGGATCTGAACCCTTAACCTTCATGTTACAATGCTGCACTGCAACTTACTGAGCTAACCGGCCAGACCTAGACTTCTAAATTTAGAATCAAAGACTTCATCAGAGCAGCAACAGGAGATTCATTCATTCCTTCAGTCAGTAAACGTATACCAAGAATTGACCAGGCACTGGTACCGATGAGACCCTTTCCCTACCCTCAGGGGCTGAGCCCACTCTCACAGTGGAGTGCAAGTGCAGCGGGGAGTTCAGTGTACACAGAGCGTGGGGCTGGGGTACAGGGGTGCGGGTGCAGGAGGGCGGGCTCCCTAGTCAAGGAGCATCAGCCGCTCCTCCTACAGCAGGCACTGTGCTCTTACTTGTCCTTGTGCAACCTCTTTCTAGTCCCTATTTAGGTCTCTTCGCTTAAATAGATGTAAATAGGGAATAGACTAAAATAAACAAGATACAAGTAACTAGAGGATACTCATAGAGGTAAAAGAGTTCAACTGTGTAGGTGCCATGAAAAAGTGGCAGTAGGGGATGGGGAGGAAGAGCATAGACCCTAAGGTTGACAGAACTGTCCGGCCTTACTGCTCTCCTACCCTTTCTGTGTTTCAATTTCTTCATCTGTGAAATGAGACAATAACAGCATCCTCCTCACAGGGTTGTCGGGAGGTCATATGAGATGCCGTCGTAGAACTCTTACCTCTAGCAAGCATGAGCACTAGCAATGTTAATTGCTATTTTTATTACCTGGGTATAGACATGATAGTTTATCTAAACTATAAATAATTTAAAATAGTAAGGCTCTGGCTTCCTATGGAGGCATCTGGAGAATTTCTCCTGCTAAAATGCAGAGGCAGCCAATGCTTGTTCAGAGGGCCATGACTCACTCCTTCCCCACTAGCAGAATTCAAAAATTTTTATGGCTGATTTATGGATGATTTGGGACTAATTTGCTGGTCTTTATTATCCTCTGTAGTTGAAGACAAAGTTACTTTCCCCATATATCCCAGAGGGCCAATTCAATGGCTTTATCATCCCCGGGAGTTGCAGTTACAGAAATATTACCACACCTTTCTGCTTTAGTCCGGATTTCCTTGTGGTACTGTAATTTTGCTTTATCAAATTTTGCTTGAAAGAAGTAAGCATGCACCAGAACCTGAATATCTTTTAGCTATTTGATTGTTTTGGTAATGAGATTTGACCAGGAAAGAACTTGCTAGGCCACATTTAAAAAACATACATCTGAGAGGTCACTTAAAATTACATCAAGTCCATCTCATTGCCTAGATAGTGCTCTCATATTTTAGATATATCATCAGAAAAACTGATAAATTGGACTTCATCAAAATCAAGAATTTCTGGGCCGGCCCCGTGGCGCACTCGGGAGAGTGCGGCGCTGGGAGCGCAGCGACGCTCCCGCCACGGGTTTGGATCCTATATAGGACTGGCCGGTGCACTCACTGGCTGAGCGCAGTGCGGGCGACACCACACCAAGGGTTGTGATCCCCTTACCGGTCACGAAAAAGACAAAAAAAAATCAAGAATTTCTGCTTTTCAAAAGACACTATTAAGAGAATAAAAAGACAAGACATAGACTGAGAGGAAATATTTGCATAGTGGAACTGATAAAGAACTTGTATCCAAAATATATAAAGAGCTTTGAAATAAGAAAATTAACAGCCCAATTAAAAAATGAGCAAAAAATCTAAATAGACACTTCACCAAGAAGATACACAAAAGACAAATAAACACAGGGGAAGATGCTCATCACCATTAATCATGAGGAAAATACAAATTAAAAATCACAGTTTGACACTACTACAAGTGCATTAGAATATTCAAAATGAAAAAGAGTGGTCGTACCAACTGCTGGTGAGGGTATAGAATGCGTGTATTAAAATATCCAAAATGAAAAAGAGTGGTCGTACCAAGTGCTGGTGAGGGTATAGAATGGATGCCTCACACACGGCTGATGGGAGTGTAAAACAGTAAAAAGTGCATTAGAATATTCAAAATGAAAAAGAGTGGTCGTACCAACTGCTGGTGAGGGTATAGAATGGATGCCTCACACACGGCTGATGGGAGTGTAAAACAGTAAAAACCCTTTGGAAAGCAGTTTGGAAGTTTCTTTAAAAGTTAAATATACCTCTACCATGTGACCCAGCCATTCCACGCCTAGGTATTTACTCAAGAGGTCTGAGAGTACACACCCATACAAGGACTTGTACACAATCGTTCATAACAACTTAATTTGTAATATGCAAAAACCAAAACACATCAACAAGTGAATAGACAAATTGTGGTATAGCCACAAATGCAATATTGTGTCAATAAAAAGAATGAACTACAGTCGTCCCTTGGTAAGTGCTGGGGATTGGTACCCTGCAGACACCAAAATCCATGGGTGCTGAAGTCTCATATGAAATGGTGTAGGATTGTACCTCCTCCTGTATACTTTAAGTCATCTATAGATTACTTATAATACCTAATACGATGTAATTTCTATGTAAATACTGTCATTGTTATACTGTATTGTTTTTCCTTTGTATTTTTAATTGTTTTATTGTTATCTTTTACTAATTTTTTCCAAATGTTTTTTATCTATGGTTGGTTGGAACCACAGAAGCAAAACCCACAGATACAAAGGGCCGACTGTATGGATAAACAAAACAACATGGATAATAGGCTGACTAAAAGAAGCCAGACAAAAAAGAGTACAGAACATATGATTCCATTTATATAAAATTCTAGGAAATATACATTAATTTTTAGTGACAGAAAGCACATCAATGGTTGCCTGGGGATGGGGAAAAAAGAGTGTGGGTCAGGGCTGGCCGTGTCATCAAGAACAGGGATTACAGAAAGGCAGGAGGAAGCTTTCAGGGGTGATGATACCGATTGTGGTGATGGATTTTTTATTAGCCTTTTAAAAATAGACTTTATTTTTAGAGCAGATTTAAGTTCACAGCAAAATTGAGAGGAAGGTACAGCGTTCTCACATGCCCCCTGCCTCTGCACACACACAGCCTACCCCAGAAAGTTTTTATCAACATCCCCACCAGAGTTCACATTTGTTAAAACTGATGAACCTACACTGACACATCATTGTGGTGATAAATTTTTCACAAGCATATACACATGTCAAAACTTCTCAAATTATGCACTTCAACCATGTGCAGTTCATTGTATGGCAATTATACCTCAATAAAGCTGCTTTTTAAAAAGAGAAATTACCAGAGGGCTTATACTATTTCAACTGGAGAATGGGCTTCTCTGTGTTTTCCTTACTACTCAACCTCTTTTGCCTAATATGTAATTTACTATGCACCACAAATAGAAATCAACCCACTGCACTTTTTCTCTTCTTATATTCTTGGTATTGCCCTCAGCAGTTAGTAACCAGAGTTCTAGAAATCTGTTTTTCCACCCTCAGAATACATGTCAACAGCTGCCAGTGAGTGGAGGCCGTCCAAGGCCACCGGCAACTGCTCCAACAGCTGAGGGAAGCTTGGGGGACAGGCGGGGGCAGGAGCCAGCCGGGAGAGTGGCACACACCTGCCACCTGCCACAGGGTGCCTGACTGACACTCAGCCCCCGCTCTCGGGGTCAAATAGGAATGACTTGTACCATGCTAAAGAGGCAGAAAACCCATCTTTGATGGCATTTTAGCTCCTTCTCTCTCCTGTCCTATTGACCTCTTAGACTTTATCACCTTTAGGGAGCCAGTTGTGTTTATCTGTCTGCCATTGTCTGAGACTTGCTCACATTCAAGGGCTGGTTAACAAGCCTGTCTCTTTGTTCCTAAGAGTCAGAGAAAGAGGACATTTGACCCCTGTTTCTAAGCACAGTAAACAAAGGCCTTCTTGGCTGCTGGTAAGCTCAAAGTGCTCATTAAACAAGAAGTTTTCTGGCCAGTGGTTGAAATGACATCATGCTTCCTCCTGGAATCCAGCTAGAGATAAAAATCAGGTCATCCAATTTACAAAGAAAGAATGCTCCCTTCTACTGTCAGCATTCAGGGGTTGCTGGCTTTCAAAGACATCAAGGCAAAAAAGAGACTATTTGAACGCAGGCTTTGAGAAGTCTCTTAAACCACCTCCATGTAATTCCTGTTAATATGCAAAGGCATTTCACTCCCAATGGCCCGCTGTCAGAGAGCAGGGGCTGCTCCTCACTTATGTTTTCTGAGTTTTCAAATTGAGTATTTAACCAGATGCAGTAGTGGGCAGGTAGGTCTTATTAGGTGAAAACGAGGCAGCCCTACAGGCTCTCTAACAAAGTACAAGAAGAAGGAAGAAATTAATTATCTTCATCTTTTGACACTATTGATCACAATTTGATGTTCGCAAGGAAAAGACACAAGGGAACTTCAAAAAGTTCGTGAAAAAATAGATTTAAAAGATAATACAAATCTTTCCATGAACTGTTTGATGTACTGTTGGGAAAACAGAATAGTTTAATCAGGGCCCCTTGCCTCAGTTCCGGTTGAGGGTGGTGCAGTGTATTCTTCATAAATAAGTTGTGTGTGGGTGGAGTTAGTGCACATGTGCGGCACCACGACGTTGGCTGGCATCTGTCTCAGGCAGTCGCTGTGCACAGCCATGCTCTCTGACCTATGGCTTCCAAGAACCTTTTTGCTGGTTACCTAGCTCATAGACCTGCGTGTGAGGAATCTGGTGACCCAGCCTGGCATGTGAAGGGTTTGTGACCCAGTCTGTGAATGGGCTTGAGGAGTCTGTGAGCACCAGACCCAGCCTTAGCTCGACAATTGGCCCAGTCGGCAGGATGATGGGCAGGTAAAAGAGCACAACAATTAGCGACATCGGCAGGATTCTGACATTAGCCCTAGCTCTACATGTACCTTCATATTGTGGTCTTAAAGATGTCCATTCAGGTTCCTTTAAGATAAAACCATAAAAAGTACAATTTCCAGAGGACGGTGATCCAAGTCCTGGGTTCTTTGTTCTTTATGTCTTTATTTTTAAGACCACTATATGGCTAGTTAGAACAACCAATAATCAGCAATTTTTAAAAAGCCTCAAATTGATCTAGTATAACCCATGTTTTCCCAAAGACTCTTTGCCAGTAAAGCAAATCTGGACACAGTATATCTGTAACCAGATTCGAGATCTAGAATTTCTAGATAATTTCACCAAAATACTAAACACGCTTAATAAAACTTAAAACAGAAACAACAAAACCCCCACATGATGGGGGAAGTTTTGTTTTTTTAAAAAAAGATGACTGGTAAGGGGATCTTAACCCCTGACTTGGTGGTGTCAGCACCACGCTCTCCCAAGTGAGCAAACCAGCCATCCCTATATAGGGATCCGAACCCACAACCTTGGTGCTATCAGCACCACACTCTCCCGAGTGAGCCACAGGCCAGCCCTGGGAAGTTTGTTTTTGACATTCTATACTACATTTTTTATTCAATATTAAAATGTGCACCATTTTTCAGTTTTAAAAATGCCTTCAAGACATATTTGGTTCCAAACAAGTGAAATGAGTATTTTAAAACATGTACAAACACACACACATTTCCCAACTCACTGATCTACCACTAAGAGAGTTGCATGTATTAGCCCATAGATTACTTATAAACCACCGTAAACTTCTCTTGCTGTTCAGAAAAATAATTCCAAACCTGGAAAGAAGAAAAAATGATAACTGGGTGATCTTTTGATCATGCTGGGGCTGCTCTGATAGGCCCCTGATGTGGGTGGAGTCTAACATTATATTACTAATATTGATCAGACTTACTATTACTAATCAATCAGAGGCCCAGATCTTTTCTAAGTCTATAAAATTAGAATTTACCTCTGTAGGGCCGGCCCGGTGGCGCACTGGATAAGTGCACCGCTTGGGAAGCGCGGCGGCGCTCCCGCCCGAGGGTTCGGATCCCACATACAGACTGGTTCCCGCTCACTGGCTGAGCGAGGCGCGGGAGCAACACCGAGGGTTGCAATCCCGTTGCCGGTCCCCGGTCCGGTACGGGGGCAACACTGAGGGTTGCGATCCGTTGCCAGACACGGAAAAAGACAAAAGACAAAAAAAAAAAAAAAAAAAAAAAAAAAGAATTTACCTCTGTAGAAAACTGGTAAGTTATGATGATATTTGTTCTTCTAAGTGATAATATAACCCAGAGGTTATTACGTTATTGCTTCGGAGGACATTAAGCAGCTCTAGTTCTAATTTAGCAACCTTATTTCAGCATTCCTTTTTCCACTGACTTAAACATTGAGTTGCCTTTGTTATTCTGCCAGTTCCCTCATAAATGAATGAAATAAAACCTTGACACATGCTGTCTATTTGTATAAGAATTCTCTTTTTAACAGTTTGAAAATTATGCTCTGGCACTAGACCAACATTTCACAGAATTTGAAATAGCAGAATGATCCCATTTTGAGCAAATGGGCCTGCCTGGGTTTGGGTTCCCTAGAAGCAGACCCTTAGACAAGGATTTGCAAACAGTAGCTAATTTTGGAAGTGCAGGGACTACCAGAAGGGAAGTGAGGAGGTGACAGAGGAAATGAAAGTCAGCCAATAAAGGGTGGATCCTTAAACCAGTTACCACCCTGGGTGATGTTGGAGCTCAATCCCACACAGAAACTGCAAGAAACAATAAAAAACACACACGTCAGAATTATCCCACCCAAAGAGCATGAAGCTGAGATATTTATCCACAAATTCCTATCAGTCATTTACTGAGGACTGCTCAATAGTATTGATTCTCCAGCACTTCCTGACAGCGAAGTGATAGCTTTTCTCTCAGTGCTGGAGAAAGTTATGGGGCATGTAGAGACACACACAGGCAATCGGAAATCTTGGAGTTTACTGAAATGGTAGAGTCCAAGGGATGTGGGCAGGACACTCAAGGCCTTTATTTGAAAACAAGCAAAACAAACCATTTCCACTTATCGGGAAATAATGTCATCCTCAAGCTAACAGAAGACAAGCTCAATGCACCAACTTCCTCATAAAACAAAGGAGCTCTTTTTTTCTATGGTAAAGGACCAACATTTGAATCTTTTCATCAAAAAAATTTCCCAAGATTAGTCATTTGCAAAGTACTCAGAGCACAATACAGTTGCTTTTCTAGAAGAAACTCCTCTTTCTGAACAGTTAAGTGTTCTTGTATAGTACGTTTGCCATGAGAAATAGATTTATTAACTACATAAGATGGTAAATGATCTTTTTGCAACATGAATGGAAATTTCTGGTCAAATATTTCATTATCAGTCTTCTATAAAGTGTATTTAGAACTTTTCATAATTAAACAAAGGCCTTTACAAAGCATTGTCCTAAATTACTTTTTTACGTTGTTGATTTAGTGTGGCTTTAAAGAAAAAAAAAACACAAATATTTTTTACCTTGAAAGAGGACTTCTAGATACCAAAAAAGAAGAAAGACTATGGACCACATCATCAGATTTATTAAAGGTACGTTTTCGGGGCCGGCCCGGTGGCGCACCGCTACAGTGCGCCGCTTGGGAAGCGCGGCGGCGCTCCCGCCGAGGGTTCGGATCCCGCATACAGACCGGCCGCTCACTGGCTGAGCGAGGAGCGGGGGCAACACCGAGGGTTGCGATCCTGTTGCCGGTCCCGGTCCGGTACAGGCGCGACACTGAGGGTTGCGATCCGTTGCCGGTCACAAAAAAAGACAAAAAGACAAAAAAAAAATAAAATAAAATAAAAAAATAAAGGTACGTTTTCGGGGCCGGCCCGGTGGCGCACCGCTACAGTGCGCCGCTTGGGAAGCGCGGCGGCGCTCCCGCCGAGGGTTCGGATCCCGCATACAGACCGGCCGCTCACTGGCTGAGCGAGGAGCGGGGGCAACACCGAGGGTTGCGATCCTGTTGCCGGTCCCGGTCCGGTACAGGCGCGACACTGAGGGTTGCGATCCGTTGCCGGTCACAAAAAAAGACAAAAAGACAAAAAAAAAATAAAATAAAATAAAAAAATAAAGGTACGTTTTCTATGTTACCTAATTGGTAGAAAACCCCATCATGAGCTGGGGGAACTTATCGGTGGCCCAGCTAAAGCATTTGGAAGATCCATGCTGAGGCACATCTGCATGGGAGTATATCCTGTGGACCCAGAGAGTGAACAAAAATACCCCCACTCAAGTGACATGGGCACAAAATAATAAATACTGTACTGAAACTTACATACTTGCCCAGTATGTTTTCTATTTGTTTCCTTGACACCAGATTGTCTGATTCAAAGACCGGACCCCCAGCCTATACCTAGAAAATGAGGTTTCTCTACACTTCTGCCCAAATCATAAGAGCATGCACACACACAAACATACACGCTGAAGAAGGAACTCAGCTCTTCCCCTCTCTCCCCAAGTATTTCTAGAAGGAGATTCCACGTGGCCCATGAAATACTCTCAGCTGCAGGCATCCACAGCAACCACCATGTTCTTCTTGCACCTCCTTGTTCCCACACCATTCCCTGCGAGCAGCTGCTATCTGCCTCACCCCCTCCCAAGTCTCACGAAGACTCTAGAAAATAACTCCTTCAGTTTCTTTTAACCAAAGAGACAAGTTAGGATGGAGATCTGTACCATGTCTACCACCCATCATTCCGCCTCCTCTTCTCTCTTTCTTTCTCCTGCTCCTCTCCACCTGGCCCTCAACCGTAACTCTTCTCTCCTTCCTGAGTTACAAAGCTAAAATTCCCCGGCACATCAAGGGATGCAAAGAGTTACAAGTGGCAACTGAAGAAAGAACCTTTAACACATCTTTCAGTGGTGCTGACCTGCAGCAGAATTTACCAGCCCTTCCTCTGTTCCAGCACCAAAGATTACCAAAGCAACGAGAAATATCTGAACTAGAGGGAGCCACTCCAGTTTATCTGACTCTGTATTCCTATCGTTCAACGAACATCCTATTATAAATCAGGCACGGTGCTAATGTGGGTGCCCTAAGATCAACCCAATTTTCTCATCCTTCTCACCATTGCTACCTCAGTTCAGACTACCACCACCCGCCCACCTAAACCACCTCAACCCTCCAGTCTTGCCCAACTCTGATACGTTCTCCATACTGTTGCCACAATCATTCTTCCAACATAAACATTTGATCACAGCAAAGTCCAAACACAGCAAAGCTTACAAGACCCTTTATGATCTACGTTTTGCTCAGTTTTCCAAACTCACCTCTTGTCACTGGCCTCTCTGAAGTTCTCCGCAGATGCCTCATTTTCTCTGCTCACACTTCTCCCTGTTGCAGGAATACTCTTCTTCTCCACACTTTTCACCTGTTAATTCTCATTAGTCTTCAAAATCTCAGCCTAGACATGATGTCCTCTAGGAAACTTCCTCTGACTCAAGGCTGGGTTAGACCTCCTGCTGGAGGTGACACTGTTAGAAGTATCTAATCAGCCCATGAGCCACACTTTCCTCTGTGGGAAATGAACCCCACTTGCCCACTCCCCCACAATTTACAGTCTCTGGCCCCCAGAAGCCATGTTTCTACTATGTCTCTTCCAATTAGACCATGGTTGAACCCCTCATCCAAGGGGATCAATTACATTCTCTCCCTTTAGTGGACTGAGTTATGTCCCCCCAAAACTCACTGAAGCTTGAGCTTTGTCCCCCAAGTTTTATGTATTAGAAACTTACCTCCCATTGTGACTGTTATGGGGGTGGGAAATCCTATTATGGTAATTGACAGGTAGGGCCTTGAAGAGGTGATTAAATTATAGGACCATGCAGTAGTGAATGAATTAAAAATGGTGGTCAGGGGAGTGGCTTGGAGGGCTTTAGAAGGGGAGCACAAAGAGTCCATCTCTCTCTCTGCTCTCTCTTCTTCCACCATCTCGCACTGTGAGACCCCTGTGTCACTGTCACCACCATGAGATGGACTTTGGACTTCCCAGCCTCAGAAACTGAAAGCAATAACTTTCATTTTTCTTTATAAATTACCCAGTTCCAGGCATTTTGTTATAAGCAACAGAACTGGCCTTATACTCTCCCCCAGGAATTTAACATGGGGAATTAGAGACAGCCATCCAGCCTCTTGGTAAGACTGGAACATATAAACTCAGGAGTGAGCTGTGGGGGGGTCATATTCCTCTGTAGGGACAAAGAAGCAGGAGGCCAGTCTGCAAAGAGAAAAAGAGGAAAGAATGCAGCCAAACAGCAACAGAGAAAGAACACTTCTTTTTTTTTTTTTTGTCTGTTATCTTTTTCCGTGTCCGGCAACAGATCGCAACCCTCAGTGTTGCCCCCGTACCAGACCGGGGACCGGCAACGGATCGCAACCCTCAGTGTTGCCCCCGTACCAGACCGGGGACCGGCAACGGATCGCAACCCTCAGTGTTGCCCCCGTACCAGACCGGGGACCGGCAACGGGATTGCAACCCTCGGTGTTGCTCCCGAGCCTCGCTCAGCCAGTGAGCGGGAACCGGTCTGTATGTGGGATCCGAACCCTCGGGCGGGAGCGCCGCCGCGCTTCCCAAGCGGCGCACTTATCCAGTGCGCCACCGGGCCAGCCCCAAGAAAGAACACTTCTGGAGCTCCCAGTGTTCTAGTTCCATTCTGACATAACTCTACATCCTTGTAAAAAAAAAAAAAAAGAAAAGAAAAGAAAAATCCTCTTTCACTTAAGAGAACTCTGTTGTTTTTTGTTTCTTATAACCAAAGTCTTAAATAATACATCCTTCCTGTGCTTATCTATTACGTACTTCAATTGCCTGTTCACTAGCCTGCATCCTTCACTGGAAATTGTAACCTCCTTACGGTCAAAGACTATGTTTTATTCACTGTTATCATATCCCAAACAGTGCTTGCTATGTTAAAGGCATTCAAAAATTGTTTGTTAAATCAAGGTAATAATGAATACTTATTGTACACTGATTATGTGCCAAGCTGTCAAATTCATTTGCTCAATTCTCACAACACTAAGAAGTAATTACTGGTTTTTGTACCTACTCTACAGACCAGAAAATTAAGATGTGGATAGGTAACAAGCACAAGACCCCACAGCTGGTAAGTGGCTAAGCTGGGATTCAAGTCTATGCAGTCTGGCTCCAAAGACCATTCTGTTAAGGAAGCCTTACCATGTTTACCAGAAATAAGGGAAAAGAGAGACAGCACATGGTGCCTGTCCTTGAGTAGTTTGCAGAATTATTTTCAGTCTTTCCTATGGCTTGTCATGGTTTTAGTGATACCCATTTGGTACTGTATCTTATGTGATCAGGTCTGATATCTCTATATTTGTCCACTGTTTTGTTCTACTTATCCTGTAAAAATGCCTCATCTCCCAAATTATACTGAAAGCTCTTTAAGGGCTGGGACTGAGACATTTCTTGCTACTGCCCTCACACTGGTCAACATTCTTTTTATTTGCAACTAGCAAACCCAACGAAAACTGGTTCAGAGTCAAAGGATTTTATTGATTCTTGCACTAAAAAGCCCAAAGGTAGGTCTGGCTTCAAATAAGGCTTGATGCATGCCTCAACAATGTCTCCACGGTCCCTATTTCTTTCTTTCCCCCATCTCTGCCTTTCTCCTAAAGATGAATTTTGTAGTGGTCCCCCCAAAATATCTCCCAACACTAACTAGGACCCTTTTCTTCCTTATTCATATCTGGCAGAAAAGAGAGAAACATTTGTTTTAATATCCCTAGCAAATTCTTATAATTTATTCTAAAGGGACATGCCCAGTAATCACTGAATCAATCACTATGGCTCTCTGTGTGTGTGTGTGTGTGTGTGTGTGTGTGTGTGTGTGTGTGTGATGAGTTAGTTGATGCAGTCCAGGTCACCTGCTGGGTCACATGGAATGAGCTCCTAGAATCATGTGGGTATCCAAACCAAAATAGGGGTTATTGAGAAGAGGGACAGAGAACCTCAGGACTGGAAGAGACTTTGAAAGCTGAACAGTACAATGTCTCTTATGATGCTTCTACCTCCTAAAATGATTAATTTCTTTGAACAATTCAGCCTTTTATAATACAGATATCTGAAACTAGACCTTGGTGGTAGATTCCACCCCCTGGTGCAAGTTCTCTTAGAACAGGCCTAATCTATCTTCTCCATAAGAACCTTTCACATTTGAACATAACTGTCCTGCTTCCCTTCAGCTGTTCCAAGTGGCAGGGTTTCATGTTCCTTCACCAACTGCTTGTTGCTCAGAAGCCCCCAGGAAGCCCTTGTGTTGGGAATCCTGGGAGCCCCCAACAGAATGAGCTTCCTCCATGCCCCCCGCCCACTCCCCAGCTCTGGGACCAGCTGTTGCAGGAGGCAGGGAGAGTTGCTTCTTGCTGCTGTGGCCATGAGGCACTGATTGAAGTTGTTGATATCCCCTCTGCCACCCTCAGTGTTGGCAGTGTTGAGCTTTTGGAAGCATGCCCTCTGGAGGAAAGGGAAGATGTGACCACAATTCTCTCTTTGGTTGGCATCCTGGAACAAACAGAAATGTCTAGCTGTTACCGAGAGTAATCTTAGCAAAGAAATCCATTTGTGGCTTCAGGAGCCATTTGCAGAGGGCAGAGCATAAACAAACATTGCTTAGATTCAAAAGCCCAACTTGGCTCTCAATTTGCTTCTCAGAACTGTTTCTCCTCCCATGAGCTTTTCCCTGGCTGCACTTAGAGAGAAGGGGGAAAATGAAAACAGTGCAGTGCAGTGCAGAGAAAGCAAAGTTCACCAGGAGGAGGGACAGTGTGTTCTGTGCCACAGGGCCACTGTGATTTGCCAGTGACATTCTGCTGTTGGATACTGAATTCATTTTGGGTTCCAAAGTAGGGAACAAGAGGGGAGAATGGGGCATTTATCAAACTAAAGGAGACAGCAGAGGCGGTTTGTTTTGTTTGAATCACCCTTACTCCTTTGCTTTTTAAAAACTGAAATAGAATTGTTGAAGACTAGAACAAGGTACTAGTTTTAAACTTGGGGGACAGCAGAAGGATGACTAATTTATTCCAATGCATTAAACTGTTTTCAAAAGGGAGAAGTTTATAAGCAAGTGTTTCTCAGTGGTTTTCATGAATATTTTTAACTATTTTATTCACAATGCAATTAATAAAATTTTTTACATACAGGTTAAAAAAAAGATAAATCTTGGGGCCGGCCTGGTGGCGCACTGCTACAGTGCACCGCCTGGGACTGTGGTGGCGCTCCCGCCCGAGGGTTCGGATCCCACATACAGACCGGTTCCCGCTCGCTGGCTGAGCGAGGTGCAGGTGCGACACTGAGGGCTGCGATCCCGTTGCCGGTCCCGGTCCGGTGCGGGCACGACACTGAGGGTTGCGATCCGTTGCCGGACACGAAAAAAGACAAAAAAAAAAAAAAAAAAAGATAAATCTCTCCTTGATTTCTAAAAGATGCATTATGGACTGTCTCATTCCAGTAAACTGAACTTGTCTCTAAACTGTAAACTTTGTACCAAGTGTTTCACAGTGGTTTTCATGAGTATTACTAAGCTTTTTTTGTGAAAGTGAAATTAAAAAGGGTTTTAATATGCAGGTGGAAAGAGGATGAATCTTTACATAAATCTTTAAAGATGTGTTGTGGACAGATTTATCCCAGTGAATTAAACTGTTTTCTAAAGCGGGAACTGTGTAAACACGTGCTTTGCAGTTCTCATTGTTGTTTGAAATTATTTTGTTTAAATCATGATCAATAAGGGTTTTCACATATAGGTCTTTAAAAAAATAAATCTGTGCATTATTAAGAAGAGAAAAAATCTGGGGGGCAGCAGGCAGGGCTCTTCCGGTTTCTCAGCCTGGAAAACAATGAATTGGAGCTTTCCCTCTTGATCGTGAGCATATTCTGCTTATTGGCTTTTTTTTTTTTTTTTTTTTTTTTTTTTTTTTTTTTTTTT
>NW_007728687.1:192475-195057 GCF_000696425.1 Galeopterus variegatus | reverse complement strand
GGCGGGAGTGCTGCCGCGCTCCCAAGCGGCGCACTGTAGCAGTGCGCCACTGGGCCAGCCCTGCTTATTGGCTTTTTGCAGAGGAAATTGGAGAACATTGCCCCAGCCAGCTGCTTAGGATTCATAACCTGAATCATTCCATGATTTTTTTTTTTGGCGGGTACAGGGATCTGAACCCTTGACCTTGGTGTTATAACACCACACCCTAACCAACTGAGCTAACCAGCCAGCCAGCTGAATTATTCCATCTTGAAGCAAACAATGACAGGGCTCTGGATGGAGTCATGCCTTAACTTAGGCTCGTCCTTCACTCAAGGGTAGAAAATTGGATGGATTTCTGGGTTTATTGGAGATACCTTTCTCATCAGCATCACTTTTCCCCTCCTCCAAGAGCTTTCACTCACCTTTCTAGATATGCCTACTTCTCCTGCTCTGCCCTGATTACATCTAGCATCCTAGCATCTGAACTATCTTTTCTAATTATTTCTCCCACAAAATCTGTAAGCTCTCTGAGGGAAGAAGCTCATATTTATGGAGCACTCTCCATGAACTGGGCATAGGGCTGGGTACTTTTGCATCCACCCCTGTGAAGTATTTACTGTTACCCCTGTTTCACAGATGATGAAAGTTTTAATTGTTCACCCAAGACCCCAGAGTGAATAGGTATGGAGCCAGGATTCTAGAGCCCCTCTCTCTACCACGGCAGCAGATATTATCTCATATTTTTTATATTCTCTTCAGCATGTGTTAGGTATGGAGTGATACTCAGTCATTATTTATTAATTACACATTTACCATGCCTATGTGAAATCTGATTTGTAGTCAACCAAGAACATCTATAAATGCAAGAGGATGAGATATAATCTCTACATCTGTCTTAGTTCAGGCTGCTATAACAGAATACCACCGACTGGGTGGCTGAAATAACAAAACATTTATTTCTCACAGTTCTAGTGGCTGGGAAGTCCAAGGTCAAGGCACCCTCAGAAAGGGTGTCTGGGGAGGGCCTTCTTTCTAGTTTGCAGACAGGTGTTTTCCCATTATATCCTCACATGGCAGAGGTAGGTGGGTGCAAGCTCTCATGTTTCTTCTTGTAAAGGCCCTAATCCCATCCATGAAGGCTCCACCCTGTGATCTAATTACCTCCCTAAGTCCCCACCTTCTAATTCCCTCACATTGGGGGTTAGGATTTCAACACATGAATCTGGAGGGAACACAAACCTTCAGTCCATAACAATATCTAAGATAACTTGTAACTCATTTTACATTATTTACATTTCTAGATAAGTTTTTATTCAGTATTTACAATTTCTACCACCCCAGTCTATTTCCAGTGCCACACAGATGAAGATAACGAACATTAATGACTTCCAATCCCAATCTCTGTCTTCTCTCAAGCTTTTATTCCAGTAGTTCCTATGAGTGATAGAAATGGCTCTCAAGGGCCGATCCCGTGGTTCACTCAGGAGAGTGCGGTGCTGGGAGCACAGTGGCGCTCCCGCCGCAGGTTCGGATCCTATATAGGGATGGCCGGTGCACTCAGTGGCTGAGCGCGGTGCGGGCAACACCAAGCCAAGGGTTGCGATCCCCTTACCGGTCCCAAAAAAAAAAAAAAAAAAAGAAATGGCTCTCAACTCATCCTACCCTGAAAATAAAGGATGAACAGTAGCTTTGCCACTATGTCAGCAGACATATATTCTGTGTGTGTGCGTGTGTGTGTGTGTGTGTGTGTGTGTGTGTAGCTACAATTTAAAGAGGAGTTACTATGGGCCATGCTAGGGGCTTCACCTTGACCTTTACCTCTGAGATAGGTACTATTGCTCTATTTAGCTGTTGTGGAACCTGAGGTTTAGAAGATTTTGACTTGCTCGAGGTCACATAGCTAGGAAGAGAACACACGGAGGCCACGGAGGCACAGACCTAGGCCTGTCTGATTCCACAGCCATACTCTTAACCACTGCACTTACTTCTGCCTCGTTTCCCACATGCAGTGGTCTCCAGCCCCTTCAGATGAAAGACACTAAGACAGGCCAAAGACAAAGGAAAACGTAACAAATAGAAGAGGTTGACAGGCAGCATATTTAAGATTGGGGGAAAGTAGGAGAACATTTCCCACATGTAAAACTACAAAATTACTTTCTGAATATTAAGCCTTGCACAAATAGTTTTGTGACACCAGTGACTGATAGAAAACACGTTAACATGGGAACAAGCAGCAAGTTAATAATCTGAATTTTAAAGAGGCTTTTTTTTTCCCCGTCAGCCCAGAATTGTTTTATAAATTTTGAAGAAATGTTAATAGGTGTCTGACATGAACGATTAAAGGAGAACTATTTGGTATTGCACAATGAATTAAAGCTGTAAAATGTCTCTGCATGATTATGGGTAGAAGAAAAATTGCTAAAGCTGGAATAATGACTTGGGAAATCACCACTTCAAAAAAGAAAAGGAAAGGGGCCGGTCCGTGGCTCACTCGGGAGAGTGCGGTGCTGATAACACCAAGGCCACAGGTTCGGATCCCATATAGGGATGGCTGGTTCGCTCACTGGCTGAGCGAGGTGTTGACAACACCAAGTCAAAGG
>NW_007728687.1:191290-191792 GCF_000696425.1 Galeopterus variegatus | reverse complement strand
AAGGCCACAGGTTCGGATCCCATATAGGGATGGCTGGTTCGCTCACTGGCTGAGCGAGGTGTTGACAACACCAAGTCAAAGGTTAAGATCCCCTTACCGGTCATCTTTTAAAAAAAAGAAGAAGAAAAGAAAACAAAAGGAAAGATCTGGAAGTTATCCCTCCACTGACAAAATGCTCTTAACTGGGGTGGGCCGGGAAGGCAGGGTGTCTAAACCATAAGACAAGGCATTGATAGAAAATACAGCCGGAGCCTCACAGTGGGCATCTCACAGCAGGCACTGTGATTTGTGCAGAGGGAAGTCACCAGCACCTTGGCCGGCCACCACAGACATCTCTTTCTCCTCTCCCACCCCAGCCTCATCTCCTCCTTCTTGAGGTCCAGTTCTGTTCCACTCACTCACGGCCTCTCACAGGCGTGATGGCTCCTTTCTCATAGATTTAATACTATTTCCCAAAATTACCACCTCTTAAATGTAGTGCTTTTGAAATCGTAGCTCTCCA
>NW_007728687.1:185938-190105 GCF_000696425.1 Galeopterus variegatus | reverse complement strand
AAGCAGTTTTCATGCCTTTTTAAAAGTCGCTTTGTTTACTTCACTAAAAACCTTATGCATAACCCTAAGCCACAGAGGAAATTGAAGGGAATATCTCCGGTGTAACCCAAGAGGGAGACCTGAAACACTGCCCACGTGTTCTCTCGGGTGCTATGGACTAGACACATCCATATTCCTAGTTCTCTGGAGCACAGTTTGAAAACCACATTACACATCAAAATGAAGTCAATGACTTTCTATGGATGGCAGGATTAAAGGTGATTTTATTTCTTTCATTTTTTATTTTTTCTCCATATTTAAAAAAAATTTCATAAAAATATTTTTATTAAAAGCAGAAAATAGTATTTAATTTTTTAATGATACATATAAGGAAGCTCAAAAAAGTGTAGAAATCAGTTTTCTGACTCTTATTTGGGAAAAAATAAGTGACAAAATAAATAACTCATTGGTGGAGTTTGGATGTGTTGTCCCCTCCAAAACTCATGTGGAAATTTGATTGAGTCATGGGGGCAGATCCCTCATGAATAGAATAATGCTCTCCCTGTGGGCGGGGGGTTAATGAGTGACTTCTCTCTATTAGTTCCCACGAGAGCTGATTATTTAAAGGACCTGGCACCTCCTCTCTCTCTCTTGCTTCCTCTCACCATGTGATCTGCTTGTACCCCCCGGCTGCCTGCCCCTTTCTGCCATGAGTAGAAACATCCTGAGGTCCGTGCCAGATGCAGCCGTCCCAGAATCGTAAGCCAAATAAACCTCTTTTTCTTTCTAAATTACACAGTCTCAGGTATTTCTGTTATTGCAACACAAAACAGACTAAGACACTCATTTTGATCACTTTTGGGCCACTTGAGAATAGAAGTTTGTAGGAAGAAGAAATTTGGTCTTTCCCTGTTCAAAGGCTAGTGTTTTCTTTTCCTTCACCCAGAGATATCAGTGGCAAATCAGCAACGTTTATTTTAACTCTGCCCTAGTAGCCTGCAATGGCTCCCAGCAGAGACAGTGGCCAAGTTGGCTCCCCCGCTGTTTAAAATCCAAGAGCAAGTCTGACTTCACTCTGGGAACTCTGGGGCTCTTCTTAGCCTTATAGGCACTGAGGGTGGTCACTGCGGGGGTGCAATGTAAACTGCCTTCAGCATTTCCCACCTGAAGCCAGTTCTGCCCTTTCTCTTGCTGAGATGCCATCATTGCCTTTTAAACTCTGACTCTGCCAACCCCTTTCTTCAAGAACTGCCTTATCCCAGTGCTGTATCCTGGGCTGGTTTTCCCACCATCCTGATTTCCCAGCAGGCTACAGCAAGACCAGCTTCCCAGGGAGGGACCTCTATGCTGACCTGAATGCTGAATTAGCCAGAGAGGGCAGGGTGACAGAGGGAGGTGGACACAGCTGGAGGAGGCTTCCATGTATTTAGGGAACTGCCAGCAGTTCAGCATGGATAAGGGCGGAGTGATGAAAGTTGAGGCTGGACCGGTAAGCAGAGGCAGATCCTAACGGGCATTATCTGTCAGGTCGAAGTCGCTGAAGACAACGGGAAGCCAAAGAAAAGTCGGAGGCAGGGGAGTGACATGATCAGACTTGAATTTTAGAAAGATCGTTCTGGTTTCAGTGTGAAGAGCAGATCAGGGGAGGGTGGGCACAAGAAGGGGCCGGGAGACCAGTAAGGAGGATGTCTCAGTCTGAGAGAGGGATGATGACGTTCACATGTACTTACCTGAGCCTGTGCGTGTGGTGCATGTGGACAGGAGTGGGCAGATGCAGACACACGAAGGGGAAGAGCTGGCAGGACTAGGTAACTGTCACGATGTCGAGAGGAACAGCTCAGAAGAGGGAGAACTCTAGCCTGGTCATTGGGGGGCTGCTAAAGCCAGTCACTGAGATTCAAGCCACGAACAAATGAGGAACAGCTGCATTTAGGGCAGTGCAGGGAACAATTCTACAAAGATGTGTCTATCTTTTTGGTGAGTCAGTATGCTTCCTAAGACTGAGAATAAATCATTAGATTACACTTCACGCTATGTTCTGAATATTTGTGTTACCCTAAAATTCAGATGTTGAAACATAATCCCCAATCCAATATTATTATGAGGTGGGGCCTTTGGGAGATGAGTAGGTAGTGAGGGTGGAGCCCTCAAGAGTGGTATTAGTGCCCTTACAGAAGAGGCCCAAGGGAGCTTGCTTGCCCCTTTTGCCATGTGAGGACACAATGAGAAGATGCCATGCATGAGAAAGAGGGACCTCACCAGACACTGAACCTCCTACAGCCTTGATCTTGGACTTCCAGCCTCCAGAAATGTGAGGAATAAATGTCTGTTATTTATAAGCTATACAGTTAATGGATTTTTTTTTTCTTTTTTCTTTTTTGGCAGCTGGCCCGTGTGACCTTGTTGTTATAAGGCTGCTCTCTAACCACAATTTACGGTATTTTTGTGATAGTAGCCCAAGCAGACTAAGATACTTCATATATGTGTTAATAGTGTTGCTGGGGCAGGGGGAGTGTCCGCATCCTGTAAGATTGGGAAACGTGAATTAAATGGTTTTTGTTATCTCAGAACTTCTCAGAGCCATTAATAGACTAGAGTCCTCGATGTCCTAAACAGGAATATAATCTGCTGTATTTATCAGATCTATTTGATCTTCCACCACCACCACCACAACACAACATCTATTTATATTTTCTGTAGAGATATTTCTTAGAACAGTGTTACTCAAAGTGTGGCCCACAGACCAGCGCCAGTCCACAAACTCTTAGAGTCTATGACAAGATAAGCACAGAATTTGATTTGAAAATTTTAATAGCAATTTTGTGCCTTTGAATCTAATAATGAAAATATATGGGCTTGTATTTTGTATGTCTGCTTTTTAATCTCATTTTCCAGTGATTTATTTCTATTGTATTTTACAGAAGTGTCAGTCAGCAAAGGATTAAAAGTTAAAAACAAAAAAACCAAAGCTGGTCCTTCCCCACAGGTGGTTTGAGACGTGCCATCTCAGTTGGCACCCCGGAAACATGCTAGCTCAGTGCTCTCAGACTTGGCTGACCGTTTTAATCTCCTGAGGAGCTGGAAAAAATGCAGACCCTGGGTCCCACCCTCAGAAGTCATGACACAGTTTATCTAGGGAGCAGCTTGGCACTGGGATTTTAGAAAGATCCCTTGGTGATTCTAACGTGTGCTGAGGTGGTTCTGGGTTTCACCTTCACACGCCAGGATGAGGCTCGAGGGTGGGGATGGTGCGCCCTGGCTGCACAGGGGAATCACCAGGCCTGGGCCCCACCTCAACCAGTTCAATCAGAACCTTTGGTGGTGGCTCCTGAGCAGTGCTATTTTAATAAAATGATTCTAGGTCATTCCAAAGGCAGTCAGGTTGAAAACCACTGGGTTAGGATGTCTGGTTGCAGATGGGACAGTTAGAAGTGGGGAGGTCGGTTTATTGCTTTCTCCAGGGCCTGGTAGAAGTAGCCCTTAGGATTTCAAATCTTTTCACCCTTTCTGGGTCTACATAGCCAGGCAGCCATGTCTGTAGCTGGGGGTGTTGAGGGAGGGGGTGGGGGGCACGCTGGGCCTCACCGCAGACCCCAGTGAGAGGCCGAGAGATTCTGGCACCAAAAACAGCCTTTGAGTTCTTGCACCGGCCCCCTTCCTGCTCCTGGCTGAGGCTCTAACCTCTGGGAGAGGACACCACTTACGCCCATTTTCCACTGAAGAAAAGTGACCCCTGAGAGGAAGTTTTTCTAAGAGAGTGGAGAAAAAAATATGGCTTTTGTGCCTGAAGTTGTAGCGCTTTGTGCTGGGCGCCGCCTTCGGCCCCGCGGCAGCTGTGTTTCAGCACATCCCACAGCCTCCCAATGCGCGCTCTGAAAGCTCTGAAAGAGGCCGGCTGTTTCCGCTCTGGGAGAGGACACCACTTACGCCCATTTTCCACTGAAGAAAAGTGACCCCTGAGAGGAAATTTTTCTAAGAGAGTGGAGAAAAAAATATGGCTTTTGTGCCTGAAGTTGTAGCGCTTTGTGCTGAGCGCCGCCTTCAGCCCCGCGGCAGCTGTGTTTCAGCACATCCCACAGCCTCCCAATGCGCGCTCTGAAAGCTCTGAAAGAGGCCGGCTGTTTCCAGCAGTCTGCAAGAAGGACGGCTTTTACTTGGAAAAAGCACAAATGCATTAGGAGTTTGTGT
>NW_007728687.1:182095-185536 GCF_000696425.1 Galeopterus variegatus | reverse complement strand
GCAGTCTGCAAGAAGGACGGCTTTTACTTGGAAAAAGCACAAATGCATTAGGAGTTTGTGTCTAGGAGGAAAAAAGAGACAGGGAGAGGAGACACGTGTTTAATAAAGACTGGCTTTGACATTTGCTGGTAGAAGCTGGGGACAAATAATTACAGGTTTTTTAAGAAATGCTTCTAGGAGAGTGATGGGACAGGCCTGGAAGCAACTGAATACACCCATTTTGTTGCCACATTGCTAGGTACTTCGCACAACGACAGAACTCTGGAACGCTGCATCGTCTTGTCTGTGTGGCTGCTATGGTCTAAATGTTTGTATCCCCCCCAAAATTTGTAAGTTGAAACTTAATCCCCAATGTGGTGGTATTAAAAGGTGGGGCATCCAGTCTAATTGACATGGTGATGAGACACAGGGAGGACCAGAGGACAAGGTGACAAATGGAAATAACATGGCAGCCTGTATCATGACTTTACACTGTAGCATTACTGTACTATGCTGTAACTTTTTTCTCCAGTAAGTTCAAAATGTGGTGGCTTACAACAATGTGCTTTGTCCATAGGTTTGAAAATGCCTTGTGTTTACTTAAAAACAAAAACAAAAAAAAACACTGAAGCCAGTATAAATATTGTAAGTTATTCTTATCACTAATAACAACAATCCCAATGGGAAAAAATCAATAAATAAAAAAGACATGGGGCACCTAGGAGGCGATTAGGTCAGGAGGGCAGAGCCTTCATGAATGGGATTCATGCCCTTATAAAGGAAGCCTGAGGAAGCTTGTTGGCCCCTTCCACCGTGTGAGGACACAGATAGAAGGCCCCATCTACGGAGCAGAGAGGAAGCCCTCACCACACATCAAGTCAGCTAGAGACTTGATTTGGGGCACACTCAAGGTCTAGGACTGAGAGCAATAAATTTCTGTTTATAAATTACCCAGTTGTATTAATCTGTTTCTGTTGCTTATAACAAAATACCTGAATCTCGGTGATTTATAAAGAAAACAAAATGTATTGCTTACAGTTTCAGAGGCTAGGAAGTCCAAAGTCCAGGGAAGACATTTGGTGAAGGCTTTCTTTGGTGGTGACTTCAGTGATGGCAGGGTACCACATTGCAAAAATGGCAGAGCAGACAGAGACTGACCTCTTCACACACTCTTTTTTTTTCTTTCTTTCTTTCCTTCTTTCCTTCCTTNCTTTTCTTTCTTTCTTTCTTTCTTTCTTTCTTTCTTTCTTTCTTTCTTTCTTTCTTTCTTTCTTTCTTTCTTTCTTTCTTTCTTTCTTTCTTTCTTTCCCTCCTTCTTTCTTTCTTTCTCTCTTTCTCTCTTTCTCTTTCTTTCTTTCCTTCTCTCTCTCTCTCTCTTTCTTTCTTTTTCATTAATGGGAAAGTGACAACATCTGATTTTATTATTAATGTAAGCATTTGATGCTCACTCTCCTTTTAAAGCCCTCCAAGTCATGCCCCTGACCACCATTACTAATCCCATTCACTACTGCATGGTCCTACAATCTAATCACCTCTTCAAGGCCCCATCTTTCAATGACCATAATAGGGTTTCCCACCCTCAACAGTTACAGTGGGAATTAAGTTTGGGGGGACATTCAACCCAAGGCATAAGTCTAAGGTATTTTGTTAAAGCCATACAAATGGAGTAAGACAGTTGCCAACATCAATTCTAGCAAATGTTACAGGAGGGTGATATTTCAAATTGTCATGAAATGAAACTTCGTATTGAAATTCTTAGTTTATAAAATCTGTTTTAAACAAAACTAGGGGCTGACCTGTTAGCTCAGTTGGTTAGAGCCCAGCCAGCCTTGTAACACCAAGGTCTAGGGATGGGTTCCCCATTCCAGCCAGCCACCAAAAAAAGGAAAAAAAAGTAAATAAACAAAACTAGATTCCAAATCCAAAGAAGTATTTAATAACAACTAAAACTCAGTAAGTGAGAAGATCTCTTTATCCCGGTGCATTCAGCCTTAAAGAAAAAATTTTAAAAAGGTATTAAAATTTTGTTCTGGTTGAAAAGGTCGCAAATGATTTGGGCTACATAGATACTAGTAATTATTTACATCTGTTGTGTTATATACTGTTCAATAGTTATAATTCTGCTATTGTTTCAAAATAATCATTTATTTTTTTAAAAAGGACCTACTGCACGCTAGGCGTTGCGTTAGGTCCTGGGGGTTCAACCCACAATGAGCAAGGCAGACATGGTGGTTGCCTTCATGGGATTTCAATCTACAGTGGAGAAAATAACCATTAAATGGGCCGGCCCGGTGGCACACTGCTACAGTGCGCCGCTTGGGAGCGCAGTGGCGTTCCCGCCGAGGGTGCGGATCCCACATACAGACCGGTTCCCACTCACTGGCTGAGCGAGGTGCAGCGCAACCCCGAGGGTTGCGATCCGTTGCCGGTCACGAAAAAAGACAAAAAGGAAAAAAAAAAAAAAAGAAAGAAAATAACCATTAAACAAATCACTCATTACGGTAGTAGTAAGTCCATGGAAAATGTACACGATTGTCTCTTCCTCTTTCCTTTCCTTCCCTTTCCTTTTCTTCTCCACTTTCTCCTTCTTTCTTTCTTCCTTCCTTCTTTCTTTCCTTCCTTCCTTCCTCAAAAAGCCACTAGGCAGGCCCAGACAAGGCAGGCAGCAGAACTGGAGGAGACAGGTCTGAGCAGGGATGGCAGCCTGCACAAGATGGGGCAGTGGTCCAGGAGGACCGAGAGGCGGGCTACATACAGGAGGGCTGAGCACATAAGTAAATGCCTTGAGAGTAAATCTGAGCCGGATTTCTCACAAGGAAAGTCATAAATATGGAAACCAGAAAACCTAGAACAAACCTTAAATGTTGAATGGGAATTGGACGTAGGCTATTAACTCTTGATTTTCTTTATTTTTCTTTCTTTCTTTATTTATTATTACAGTTTTTTTACGTTCTAAGATGATGTTGTGGAGCAGTAGGGGGGAGGGAGGGGAGGACGGAGGGGGTAGGGGGACAAAGGTGGGGGCGGAAGGGCGGGGCTGGCCCACTGCTGGCTCCTTCGCTGGCCTGGTTGCAGAGGGTGGGGAGGCATGGCTGAAGCCCGTAGGCACCTCCCCACTTTGGCTTGAGAGCCTGGGGGTTTCCAGTAGCAACTCAGTCATGGCCAGGCTGGATGTGGATATTGGGGTGTGTGGCTGAGGCCCTCAGCACCCCCAAACCTGGCTTGGGGACCCAGGGGACTTCTGGCAGCTGGGCAGTCATCACCAGGCTGGTAGTGGACGTGGGGGGACATGGCTGAGGCCCTCAGCATCCCCCACCCTAGCTTGGGAGCCCAGGTGGCCTCTGGCTCTTCTAGGTTTTAAAGCTGTTCTTTGGGCCAGCCCGGTGGCGCACTGGATAGTGCGCCGCTTGGGAAGCGCGGCGGCGCTCCCGCCGAGGGTTCGGATCCCACATACAGACCGGT
>NW_007728687.1:179654-181095 GCF_000696425.1 Galeopterus variegatus | reverse complement strand
GGAAAAAAAAAAAAAAAAAAAAAAAAAAAAAAAAAAGCTGTTCTTTGATGTTATTAGACCTTTACTGGTTAATATCAGAACTTTGTCTCTGATTGGTGGGTTTTTTGTGTTTTCTTTCACTTCTGTGTTGGATTATTAGTTACCCCCACCACTTAAACTCTGCACTGGAACTAATTTGTTGTCCTTTGCTTACTTCTAAAATAGGGGAACTTCCTGTGGGGACCAGCACTTGAGCTCTGTGGTTGAGCTAAAACTGCTGCTTTGCTGCTGATTCCTTGAGGAAGACTTTTTGTGCAGCTCAGATTTTAACTGTTGAACTTTTCAGCACTTCCAGGTCTTGAGTGGTCTGGTACACCTGCATTGTGTGGAAACTCTGGTCTGGGCCTGAGTCTTTTCAGCAAACCACACCACCTGCAGTTCTGTATTCCTCAGCAGTCTACACTCCATGGGCCCGTGATGATTGGAGGTCATGCTGTGCTGTCCATGCTGTGCCCCAGTGTTCCCCCGGTGGGGCCCATCTCCCCCAACCCCCACACTCCAAACACTTCCCATGGGATGGGCCATGGGCCAGTCCCTTGCAATGACTCATTGGCCTCTGAGTGGCTCCTTTTTTCAGTTGTCTGTGGCTCCTCATTCCTATGTGGGTCCACGGGAACCCTGTTAGTGGTCTAGTTGGCCTGGGGGCCACCAAGACCCTCCTCTCCCCTGCAGTCTCCAAGCAACTTCATAGCGAGGGCACAGCTGAGGCTTTTGCCAGCTCTTTCTCTTGCCCCAGCTTGGCAGTCTTTGCTTTTTAATAGTTGTAAATTGGTTGATTGTGGGAGAGAGTGAGGCTGGGGACTGTCTATTCCACCATCTTGATTCTCCGGTTTTCAATATATACAGAGAGATAGAGAAATAAATAGAGATGTAAATATATGTGTGTATTTACACACATATATTTCCTAGCTCTATCAACTGAAAAGAACTGGGAGCCGTGATACCCCAGTGGTAACGGGCACACCTACTGCCCCAATCTTGGTTTCCATATGCTTTTCTCTACTAAAAGAAACCAGGAGGAGCTTGGAGAAATGCCTAATTCCAGGACTGGGGCTGGGAAATACAAGGTGAGTCTAGACTATCTACCTTTTTTATGACCAGATGTTCAAGAACGATGAAGACATGTTACAAGGACAAAAAAGGCAGCTCGAAGGGACTCCCACTGGCCAAAACCAGGACAATTCAAGCTTCAAAAAAATGCCAATAGTAATAGACAATAATCTATTGAACCAAATAAGGAAAACATGAGTCCACATTGATACAAATAAATGAATTAATAAATAAGTGGAGAGAATAGAAGTTCCTCTTTACAGTAGAAAACCAACTAATAAATGTAGAAGAAATGATACAACAAGAAAATCACCACTTGGCATCAGTTTTAATTCTGGTAATAATTGATCAG
>NW_007728687.1:142973-178781 GCF_000696425.1 Galeopterus variegatus | reverse complement strand
GCAGCTCGAAGGGACTCCCACTGGCCAAAACCAGGACAATTCAAGCTTCAAAAAAATGCCAATAGTAATAGACAATAATCTATTGAACCAAATAAGGAAAACATGAGTCCACATTGATACAAATAAATGAATTAATAAATAAGTGGAGAGAATAGAAAGCTCCTCTTTACAGTAGAAAACCAACTAATAAATGTAGAAGCAATGATACAACAAGAAAATCACCACTTGGCATCAGTTTTAATTCTGGTAATAATTGATCAGGCAAGAAGCATCAAAAGTTGCCAAAGCTCATGTGTGAAACTGGCATAAATAATAGGAATTTTCATAGTGTCAAGTATCTGTTATATTTATTAATTACTGAGGATAATTGAGTAAGAATATCCTTGATATCCATATCCTATTCCCCAAAACTCATGAGCATGTTACCCTACATGGTATAGTGTATTGAGCTATGTCCCCCCAAAACTCAATGAAGCTTGAATTGTGTCCCCCAAGTTTTATGTATTAGAAACTGGCCCCCACTGTGACTGTTAAGAGGGTGGGAAATCCTATTATGGTGATTGAAAGGTGGAGACTTGAAGAGGTGATTGGATTGTAGGAGCACGCCATAGTGAATGGAGTAATAAGGGTGGTTAGGGGTGTGGTTCCGAGGGCTTTAAAAGAAGAGAGGAGAGTGTCTTTCTCTCTCTGCTCTCTCTGCTCTACCATTTTCACAATGTGAGACTCTGCCGTCACTGTCACCACCACCAAGACCCTCACTAGCTGTGTTCCCTGGACTTTGAACTTCCTAGCCTCCGAAAATGTAAGCAGTAAATTTCATTTTCTTTACAAAATAACCGGTCCCGTGTATTTTATTATAAGCAACAGAAACGGTCTAATACACATGCAAAAGGGACTTTGCAGGTGTCATTAAGTTAACCATCTTGAGATGGGGAAAATATTCAGGTGGGTCTTATGTAATCACAGGTGTACCTTGTAAGTGAAAAAGAGCGACAAGACAATCAGGAAAGGAAGTGAGATGATGGAAGCAGGGGTCAGAGTCAGAGAAAGATTTAAAGAAGATACACTGCTGGCTTTGAGGATGGAGGAAGTGGCCAAGAGCCAAGGAATGCAAGTTTCCTATAGAAGCTGGAAAAAACAAGGAAACAGATTCTACCCTAGAACCTCCAGAAAGAATGTAGTCCTGCTGACACCTTGATTTTAGCCCAGTGAGACTCATTTCAGACTTCTGAACTGCAGAGCTGTAAGAAAAATTTTGTGTTGTTTTAAGTCACTATGTTGGTGCTAATCTGTTACAGAAGCAATAGGAAGCTAGTACAATTACAAAAGGAAAAAAAGTAACATCACAGTAGAGAAATCGGACAGACACTATTTTAATGAAAGAGGTGAAAACAGACAAATAGTGTGTGCCACCAGATAAGATGAATTGAAAAGACATAACACCTGTTATATTTTAGCCAAAAATGCATAAAGTGGGTTTTATCATGAGACATCAAACAAACCCAAATTGAGGTACATTCTACAAATGCCTGGCCTATAATTTTTTTAAACGTAAAGGTATGAAAATCAAGGAAAAAGTGAGGAATATTCCAAATTGAAAGATGCAAAACTACACACACACACATATGCACATACATTTGTATAACTACCAGGGCAACATGTGATGCTGGACTGAATCTTTTGTTGTAAAGGATCTACTGAGACAATTGGAAAAATTTAAGTGGGGTCTCTGGAAGAAGGACATGGGGGAATTCTCTGTACTACTCTTGTAACTTTTCCATGTGGAACTGTTTCCAAAAATTTTTTTTAAATAAGTGATCGTCATGGTAATACAAGACTTGTACAGGATGTTAGTGCGTATGAAAGAATGTTAGGGTGGGGGTGGGAGAGGGGCAGGGAATGGGAAACGTGGGCTCTGGACAAGATGGCATGTGCATAGCATGGTAGGAAGATTAATTTAGGGATAATGGTTTGAGAGTTTCCCTGATTTGACTGATGAGGACTTTGTTCCTAAATGGAAATTAGGCTCATGCCGTCTTTGCCTGAGCACCTTAACTCTGAAACTTGCTGGGTTTACCTGTCTGCTAAGACCCTGAAGACGCCTCAGGACTCAGTAGTGCTCACAGCTGGAGCCTCATTTAGAAACTTAGAAAACATCAATGGGATGACTGTCTTAACTTAATATAGCCAGCAGATGGCAGCAGGCAATTCAGGGAAAGACCGAGAGAGACCCTGAGCTGGGAGGCCTGCTGTTGCTGCTAAAGAGCCAGCCGGGAGAGGGCAAAGCCCTGGCTGGCTTACTGGGTTGTTGGGCATCTTTGAATGAAAGGGCTCCTGCCAGGCAGCAAAACCTCAGGCAGTCCAACCTCAGTCCCTGGAAATAAAGGCGGAAGGTGGAACACTGAGAGAAAATCCTCATTGGGTTTTTAAAGAAAAAAGCTTTTATTTCTTCTTGATAAAGTAAAAGAAAAAGAGAAGCCATCTGAATCTAGGGAATCTGAATTAGATGCCCTGAGAGTCCCAAACACTAAGAAGAGAAAGAACTGGACTGACAAGTCATAGGGCCTGAAGTGGTATCAAGTATGACAATAAAAATAAAAATAGAGCCTAAGTTTACCTGGAAAATGGGGGACAGGGGTTTGGGGAATCAGGTCAATATTTGTAGAGAGTTAGAACAGTGACTGGCATGTAGTAAGTACTAAAAAAAAAAAAATTAGCCGCAATTATTATTATTTACTGAGCACTTACTATGGGCCAGGCATTGAACTAAGTATTTTATGTGTGTTGTACCCTTTATCTATTAAAATAGTGTTGTACAACGCATTTTATTATCTCAATTTAAAATTTTCAGGCTCAGAAAATTTGCTTATATTTATCCAGGCATTTACTGAGTGCCTACTAGGGACACCAGACTCAGCAGGGTTAAGGACAAACACAGTCCCTATCTTCCTGTAACTTACTGTCTAGCTGGGGGTCATACAGATAGTTAGGAGCAGAGGCAGGATTTGAACCCAGTTCTGTCTGATTCAAAAATGCTGCTTCTACTGCCTTCCTAATAAAAAGAGCTAACTTTTACTGAATGCCCATTGTGTGCCAGGAACTTTACATATTATTTAGTTTTCATATCAACCCAATGAGGTGGGGATTACTGTCACCACCATTATACCATGAGGAGATATTAAGTGATGTGACAAAAGACCACACCGATAAAAAGTAAAGTCCCTTATGTATTTGAAGCTCATGCTCTTTCCATGGCAACTCACTCTAGATACTTCCTAGGGTCCAAAGAGATCTGCACCAGCATCAGCCTCATTCTGTCCACAAGTTACATCAAGTCCAACAAAGACAGGTCATGAAATAAAAAAGATATCTTGATAGTAAGTATCCTCTGAGGCCTTCAGAGTAAACTCAAGCAATATGTTTTTAAGTAGACATAGAAATCCAAACCAAAACTGGTTAGGAAATAAAGGGAATTTATTGGTTAATGTAATAATTAGTTGATTAGTTAATGAAATACTCAAGGAATGTTTCAGGACTGTCTTGCACAGAAACCAATTTCAATAAGTGCAGCAGCTTCTGCCTCTGCATCCTCTTAACTTCAAATCCAGCAGAAAGAGAACTCTCACAGTTGAGTTGTGACTAGATCTCTGCCACATTCAAACAGAAGTCCTGGATCTGCTTCTCATTGGTCTAAGTTGGGTCACATGCCCATTGCTGAACCAATCACTCTGGCCAGGGAGCTAGAATATCCTGATTAACTGAGACCAATTTCAGCTCACCCTTGCAGCTAAAGGTTGTCAACCTCTCTCACACCTGATCAGATAACAGTGGAGTGGGGTTATTCCCCAAATAAAATTTGTAGTACAGGTTGAGCATCCCTAACCCAAAAATCCAAAATTAAAAATGCTCCAAACTTCAAAACTTTTTGAGCACTATTTGATACTCAAAAGAAATGCTCGTTGGATCATTTCATAGTTCATATTTTCAGAGTAGGGAAGCTCGACTGGTATATATTTGGCAAATATTCCAAAATCTGAAAAAAAAAAATCAGAAATCTGAAACACTTGTGGTCCCAAGCATTTCAGATAATGGATACTGAACCTGTATCATTTCCACTAGAAGGATGAGTGATTGTGGTTGCTGAGTGGCAAAAACAATAGATGCTGTGCCCACCTACCTTCTAGTCCAGTTGAACTATTCACAGTGTTTAAAGCACATTCTGTACTTTCCTGGTGGCAGGCCTGCTCTTCTTTTGGTCTGGAACACTCGATCTCCCCTTCTAAGCTCTCCCAACCAATCCTCCCTGGCCCTCACAACTCAAATCCTATCCCCTTACTGTCTGTAGATATAATCCCTTCTTTCTCTGAGCATCACCTCTCACAGGTCTCCTATCTTCCCATTATGTTTTAGTTATTTACATATTTGTCTTAACCCAACCAATCCTAAATTTTGAGTTGGATTCATTACATTAATGAAGACTGACGACCTGAAGAGGACGGAATTTATAAATTTTAATCAATAGTGAAGATGAACATCATAGTGAATTATTTAGAATCTGTATCAGTAGAACCCAAATGAATGAGAATTTACTATATTTGGAGTCAGATTATATTTTAGCAGTAAATTGAATTTTCAGATTAACTGAAGTTAGTCAACATAGTTCCATTGCAACCCTTATTAAAAGATTGACAGTGAGCCATCTTTAATGCTGCAGGATATCTCAGTGTCCAAAAGTGAGTCATTCTGGGAGGTATTCTTAGCTGAGTGAGTGCAGTAGGTGAATTTGTCATCTATTTTTCTTTTCCTCACAGACCTATGAAATCCTTGGCACTTGTGCAGGACTGTAGCTCCAGGGCCAAGCTCAGTGTCTAGAATATTTCAGGTACTCTGTAAATGCTTGTTAAATGGAAGAGCGAAGCAATAATATTTGGGAAAAAATATGTGTTTATCCCTTTAGACATTTTGAAAAAAATCCCTAGATCTCAGTTTATTTTGCTGTGTTTTACCTACTTTTGCTAAAAAAAAAAAAAAACAAGGAGCACTAAAATAATTTCTAATGAAGGATTTGGGGTCAAAGGCTGACAGATCTCAGTTTATTTTGCTGTGTTTTACCTACTTTTGCTAAAAAAAAAAAACAAGGAGCACTAAAATAATTTCTAATGAAGGATTTGGGGTCAAAGGCTGAAAGAATGTTAGGGCTGAAGGAACTATCCACTATCAACTGTGCCTGGCATTTAGCAGGCATTTAAGTGGTGTGGGAGTGGATATGAAAGTGGAATAGATGAATTTAGCTTTCACTATGCATAGAACCGTAGACCTAAAAGTCCTAATACATAATGCAGTCAGGTTCTGATGGCCCACTCAAAATGGGTAAATGAGCACTATTTAAGGAAAGGACTATTTACAAAGATATGAACAGAAACCAGACACATTTACTTGCAACAAGGTAGCAAAGGGTGGTGATGCACCCCAGGGCCAGCAGGAGCAGTGATTCACTACCATCCCTAGATCAGATGGGGCTAGAGAATGCAGCAGTTTCCCAAACCCAGCAGAAGCTGAAGGAGAGGGCCACCCGGCAGGAGCTGTGGTCTTTTAACTCAGCCACAGAGCAAGGGGAATTAATACCTCAGCCTCTCTCACCTTCCACCCTTTGTTTTTCTGCTACTCTCTCCTACTGGCCAAATGCAGAAGGAAAGTATAGTATAGGAAACCTGTTGATGTAGTCCATACAGCCAGTAGCCCAGGGCACAGAGCAGGGTGGAGAAAGGTGAAGAGGGTTTCTGAATGAGCAAGCAAAGAATATTGATAGAGATCTTGAAAATCCTCTAGTCCCATGGTTAAAAAAATAATTTGTTCTCTGTAGACACATTTATTCTTTATATATGAGACTTAGGAAGCCCAATAGAAAGCAATGGAGATTATGTGATAGAATCGATGTGGAGGGAGCACTTTTTGGGTGTCCCCTTACTCCTTATGGCAGACTCTAAGGCACTGCCACAGAAGTCCTTATATTCTTTAGAACATCGTTTAAATATCACCATTAGTTTATTTTAATCTGTTTATTTTACAGATGAGAAAATTAAGATTCCAAAAATTAGGTAAGTAACTTGTTAAAAGTCACCCAGTAAGTTAGTGGCAGAGCTGTTCACTAGAACTCGGGCCTCCTGGTCCCCAGTTCAGTGCTCAAGCATCATTCAGGTAATGAAGGGGTGGTAGGGAATTCCCAGGAATGGGAGGCTCTATTAGGCTGGGGGAAGCAGGACAGCATAGTTCAGGAGTTAGAAGATTTAGGTTCCAATCCTGACTCTGGGACTTTTAGGGTAAGTTTTTATTAAACCTCTCATCTTGGTTACCTCGAAGTAAAATGGAAATAAAAAGCCTAGGTTATAGAGCTGTTGGCAAGATAAATGAGATAATGTTTATTAAGTGTTAGCATAGTGTCTGGCACTGAACCTCATCAATAACTGGTTGATGTTATTAATAGCAAAAGCCTTAAGGGTCTCCAAAATCACTCAAAGGTCTCATCGACATGCCTTGAGAAATGTCCAAGACCAGAATGTGACCAACCATAAGGTGGAGGGAGTTTTATAATGGACATCTATTGACTTTGCCTTCCTAGCATCCTTCCCTTGGAGAACCTCTCTCTTGTTCTTGGCCCATGTGGCTCGGGTGTGGTTGACCCAACACAAGCACCAGGGCGGGTGGTGTGACCCAGGTCCAGCCAGTCAGTGTAAATCCACCCTCATCACCATAAGACAACAATCCAAGGATGGGTACCTCACCCAAATTGTCAGTTTAGAATAAATTTGAGGGTTTTTGCAAGAATTATTAGAAAAGAAATGCTCTTTTCCATTGGGACTGTTAGCAGAAAGGAGTATCAGCATGGAGTTGCTGGGGACACACGTGAAGCCTGAGAGGGAAGCCATCTCAGAGAAAGACCATAGCCAAGAGATGACAAGAAAGTCCTGATGACATCATCTGAGCCCCTGGGTCAGGGGCTAGAAAACTTTTTGGAAAGGGCCAGAGGGTAAATATTTTAGGTGTTGTCAGTCATAAGGTCTTTCTTGCAATGACTCAACTCTGCTGTGTGGCTTGAAAGCAGTCTTTGACAATATGGGAGAGAAAAATAGCATGGTTATGTGCCGATAAAACTTTATTTACAAAAACATGCAATGGACTATAGTTTGCAACTCCTGTCCCACGACATGCCTAAAGCCAGACAACCTTGAGACTTTTCAGTTAGGTTTGCCACTAAATTCCCTTTTTGGCTTAGGCTAGTTTGATTTAGATTTACATCATTACATTGGAAAGAGTCCTGATACAAGCTTCCATTTGATAAATATGACCTTCATTAATCTAGTATGACACAGATTACCTAATGGTAGAGAAATCGGTCATTCCTGTCATCAAATGGAAACTTTTTGGGGAAAAAAAATCCCCTTTCTTTCTAAGTCCATTCTGTAGTTGCTAATTATTTGGTATCATGTGTTGCTGCCACAGAAGTTGGATTTTAACTGGCATTTACCCTTCTTGTCATACAGGAGAAACAAGCAACCCACAAGTCTTTGCTTTAGAGCAGGCAGTTCAGTGAGAGGCCAAAATATTCACTTGAATTACTGCAGGACAAAATGATCCTAGAGGACGTCAACCTCAAATATGTAAGACCCTGTATTGGTTCACGTAAAAATGGGAATAGAGTGTGTTGTGTGGAGGGGAAGGATTTGATCTTTAGAAAAGACAAGCCCAGGGCCGGCCCCGTGGCGCGCTCGGGAGAGTGCAGCGCTTGGGAGCGCAGTGTCGCTCCCGCCATGGGTTCGGATCCTATATAAGGATGGCCGGTGCACTCACTGGCTGAGCAACGTGCGGGCGACACCGCACCATCCCCTTACCAGTCACAAAAAGAACAAAAAAAAAAAAGACAAGCCCAAATGTTTCTATCAAGGGAATTTATCACCTTCTTGGGAAATGACTTTGCTACATGGAAGATCTCATGTTCTTTGGATCAAGGCTTCTTGTTCTAGCCTTTCTGACTAATTTCTTGCAGTTACTCAGACTTTCCTGGAATTAAGCTGACATACTGGAAAGCTGAACACTGCAGTTCTGATCTCTGAAACAGAAATGGAGCTCCTGCTGGCAAGTTGCAGATATTATATCTATGTGTCTACTTACAAAGAGTTTCAGTGTTCACTGAGCAACCAAATGTGCTAGGAGCTGCAAAGAACTTAACAGTCGATAGCATCTTTACCTGAAAATTGAAAGAATATCACCAGTGTGGAATATAATCAAATGCTAAATTAAATACTGCAAAGTCAACATGCCATCCCTATTAGAAGAGTGAGATTAATGTGAGCTAGGGAATTTGGGGTAGGTCTTGTGGAGGGATGAAGAGTAAGGACATTCCAAGTAGAGAGAATTACTGGGACAAAGACTAAGCACTGTGAATGAGCATTTCATTTAACTCAACAAGTGTTTATGAAGTACCTCCTTTGTGCCAGACACTGGACTCAGCCCGTGAATACAACGGTAATAAGAACAGGGTCTCTGCCCTTGCGGCACTTACGGTCTAGCAGGGTATGCACAGAATACCAGTGTGAGGAGACAGAATTCATTTGTACTAACTGTTAGAGGCTAGTTGGGAATGAGCAGGCTGATGAGCTGGAGGAGGATGGAAATGACGTGATGGCTTCAGGGTAGGACTTCTTGGAAAGGCACAGTATTCTTATCTACAGTGTACAGAGGGGGTTAACGCGTGGGAAATGGAGGAATGAAGGTGAACATGAGTGTGGGAGGGTGTGGCAAAGCCTTGTGCTTCCTCCTGTGTCTGTTTTTGCCTGATACCCAACAACCTGGGTCCTCTTTTATTTCGGGATCAGGGCAGTGACTGTTTCATGTGTTTAGAACCCTTCAAATTGAGGACCAATGGTTGTGGAGCCAAATGAAACTGGCCCTGCTGAGCTGGTGATAACACATCATGGAGAAAAGTGGTATCTTTTTAGTCTTTGCCCCAAGAGTAATTCCTCTGATGTAGCAAACATGAGAGCTACTAGGTGAGGTTGTACATCATCTCAAAAACCTTCCCAAGAAAATACTCTCCTAGTGTTTTTTAAAATGTCTACTTTGAGTGTGCAAGAAAAAGCACCTTCAGATGTTTGGTTTTCATTCAGATTCATCTTTGAAACAAATTTTCTCATAGAAAATTGAACTTCAGTGAGAAAGAATGTTAAACAAATGCATAGTTGTGGTTGCTAAACCCAGTAGAATAGAGGCTTGCAATACTGCACAAGCAGAACATAAAAGATTTCTGAATAAAGAAGGTGAGTTCTTCCCTTCCTGTGAGCTATAATTTTTTTTTATAAGTTTCGCACAAATGTCAGATGCAACAGTGTAAGTAAACTCTGGGGGGTGTCACAGTTGGGATAGAACATCAGGATGCATGGAGCTGACCCTTCTAAGTAAGAGAAACAGAAAAGGGCCCTTTGGAAGGTTTTTAAAATAAAAATGAGGTCATTGCCACTTAGTAAAATGTTGTTTGAGTCATATTGAGAAACAAATGTAAGCGAGCCTACAGGGGAGCCTATTTTACAGATTAAAATCATGTTGGGTGGCTTACCCAAGTCCCTGAAATCAAAGTCAGGAAAGATTATCGTTTTGTTATGCAGGGGTTAAGTGGTACACAAAACACCCTATAAGTGGGTCCTGTCCTCAGAGTCCTGGACAGGGAGACTGGGGTTCTCAGAATAGCTCTGGCACTAAACAGCTATACAGCCCAGTCCACAAAATGGTTTTTGGTCAAGACAGTGTTTTAAAAACTTTCAGTTGTGAGTGCCTTTACACCCGGTATGCATTTTCTCTTTGCCAGAGTTCCCACCTCTACCTACTAATTATATCGGACTTTCATGTTACCTGCCTGGCCTGGTCCCTGCTGCCATTTGAATTTTGACAGAAAGAGGAGGGACAATAACATCATCTTTGGACAACTGCAGTATCTCTGGGTAGGCACATGGGGACTAACCAATGAAGAAGGACAGAAGAAAAGTAGGGGGAAAAAACGGTGTTTTGGAAACAAAGGGTATTTTAATAGAGAGATAAAATTGGTACAGAAATTTCAAATAGAATGAGAAAAAAGGATTAGCAATTAGGAGATTACTGGTAGTGAAGAAAAGTTTCAGTGGTAGAGTGGGGACAGAAACCAGATTATTATGAAGTTAAGCAACGCAAGGACTTGAAATAGGATTAAGAGCTATTGTATCTTTGATTATAAAATCATGATTCAGACTTGGAATCCCATCCTCCAGCTGATATGTAGCAATCATCATCAGGCTTATACATTTCCAGAAAAAATAAACTTTTAGTGATGAATCTTAGCTACATTATCATACTGATGTGAGGCTGATGGAAAGACCTTAACTAAGGTCACTGGGGAATATGAAAGAGATGCCAAGTAGAAAACATGTTAATTTCTTGGCATAAGGAAGCTTGAGGTGTTCTAGAAGCCGCTAATGCATTTTACATAATTGCTTAATTTCAGGAAATCCTGACTCACTGCCTTTATAGTGTAAAAAGCAAAGGCTGGTCTCAATTTGCACCCCTGCAAGCCAGCTTTGAGTAGAGCAGAGATTATTCCTGGCAGGAATATGTCTACTCAGTGTCTATTTTAATTTGAAAATGTTTCAGTATGTTTACATTTTATTTTCTTTGAGAAAAAACAGGTTTTATTTGGGATGTTCTGGAAATAGTTAAGACTAAATGGGCAAGGTAACACCTCCTGGCTTAACTTTTGAATGGGGAATGAAGTACCATCATCAAATCTACACAATCAGACCACCGGATCCCTGAAAATTGGACCAGGTGAAGTCTGAACAAAGAATAGTGAGGCTGCTGTGGCTCTCTAATGCCAGTGCTACTGCTAGCTCGCTGAGCTCCAGCTGTAGGAGAAGGGGCAAGTAAAGAGGTCTCTATACCATGGCTCCTACAACACAGACTGCCCACAAAATTGACTTGTGGAAAACCATCCAGAAAGCAACTGGCTACAAAAGCTGCTGGTAAGAGTGCGCCCTCTACTGGAGGGGTGAAGAAACCTCATCGTCCACCCAACTTCTGATTCACAAAATTTCCTTCCAGCGTCTGGTGTGAGAAATTGATCAGGACTTCAAAACAGATCTGTGCTTCCAGAGAGCAGCTATTGGTGCTTTGCCAGAGGCAAATGAAGCCTATCTCATTGGCCTTTTTGAAGACACCAATTTATGTGCTATCCAGGCCAAATGTGTGACAATTATGCCAAAAGACATCTGGCTAGCACACTGCATATGGGGAGAACGTGCTTAAGAACCGACTATGATGGGAAACATTTCAATTTCAAAAAAGAAAAAAAAATCTCTTCTTTTATTGGTAGTTCTGAACATTAGACTTTTTATCTCCACGGAGTCAGAAGGTACCTAGGTATATGATTGCAAATGGAAAAATAAGGTTTGGAAATCAGGTATTGGCAGTTTTTCCAGTTTCATTTGTGTATGAATTTTTAAATGCAGAGATGTAAAGCATTAATGCAGATCAAAATGTTTTAGTGAACAAGTTTCAGCAGTTCAACTTTATAAAAATTATAAATAAACTTGTTACATTTTTCTAAAAGATAAAAAAAGATAAGGAATAAGAAATAAGTTAAAATCAGTCTGCTAAACCAGGGAGCTGGTGGTGGGTAATGCAAGAAGCAGAATGCTACTAATAATGCCACTGAAAATCTAACCATTTTCTTATTTAATGTTCACAATAATGTGGCATGTTCACAGTAGCTATTATTAAGCCTATTTCACATAGGAGAATAACATGAAAAAGAATAATTAGGTAATTTAGCCAAAGTCACGCAGTAAATCAGTGACGATCCAGGGTTAGGAAGATCAGTACCACTCCAGATCTGTCCTCCGTTTATCCCCTCTTCCACTTTCCTCAGAAACTATTCCAAACCTTCTTTACAAATGCATTACTCAAGGCCCTGTCTGCTCCCTGGAATGCTGATAGATGACCTGGCCTCCCCTGTCTCTGAGAAAACTTGGGTTCTTACCTTCCCGTGCTATCCTCCTGCTGTGCTGTCTGTGCTCTTGCCCACCTCATCCCTTCTCTCCAGGATCTCTCCTGCTGTTCGAAACCAAGTCTCTCCATTTGTGCACTTGACCCCTTGCTTCTCCCCACACTTTTATTTTTCTTTCTTCACTGGCATCTTCCCTTCAGTTTATAAACATATTCAAGTTTCTCTCAGGCTAAAAAAACCTCCTTTGATTCTCAAATTCAATCTAGCTCTTTTTGGCCCTGTTCAAATTTCTCCAGTTGTCTCTACTTCTTATCTCCCAATGTGTCAACTTACTTCTCTAATTACCTTCCTGAAGTCTGGCTCCTGGGAGTGTTTAGGGCTGAATTGTGTTCCCTAAGTTATCTATATGTTGAAGTCCTTATCCCGAGTACCTCAGAATGAGACTGTATTTGGAGATAGGATCTTTAAAGAAGTAATTAACATAAGGCCACTAGGGTGGGCCCTAATCCAATATGACTGGTGTCCTTATAAGGGGAGATTAGGGTATAGACATACGCACAGAGGGAAGAACATATAAGGCTATGTGAAGACACAGGGAGAAGACAGCCATGTACAAGCCAAGGAGAGAGGAGACAGAAGAAACCAAGCCTGCTGACACCTTGATCTCTGACTTCTAGCCTCCAGAACTGTGAGAATATAAATTGCTGTTGTTTAAGCCACCCAATCTGTGGTACTTTGTTATGGTAGCCCTAGAAAACTAATCTGGGCAGTTTGAAAGGGTTCCTACTAAGATTACCAATTGCAAAATCTAATGGACATTTTTTAGTCTTTATTCTGCTGGAGCTTCTGCTGTATGTGACATTATAGACCAATGCCTTGGTCTCCGTGTTATCCTCTTGGGCCTATTTATGAGCCTTTGTTTCCTTTCTGTTTCACTGGCTCCTCTTTCTCTGCTTTCCTTCTCAGGCACTGACATTCTTCTAGATTCAGTGCTACGCTACTGCTCTTTTCATTACATTCTTTTCCAGGATGATCTCATCCTTTCTTATGGTTTTAATACATCGGACTCAGATATTAGATGGGAGGACCTAAAATCAGTGTGTAAGTCAGAAATATTGCTTATAATGAAATTTACCCTTGAAAATCCCTTAGAAAAGCTCCTAGAATTGGACATAGTACAGCAAAGTGCTTACCTATCAGTGATGTGGAAACTGACACAAAATGATGGACAAAACTCACATTTTCTATCTCAGACTCACTCTGGTGCATATACTGAGTGGAGAAATCATTCTGTTTAGATTGTTTCTTTTACTTCTCTCTCTCTCTCTCTCTCTCTCTCTTTCTCTCTCTCTCTTTCTCCTGATTTTGCCAAATGTGCTTGATTGACTGAATTTGTACAGGTTAAATGTATGTGTGGTGAATTGTATTGTACCGGCCTGTTTGCTAAGAACTCCCAAATCTCTCTGTGTGTGTGTCTCTCTCTCTCTCAGACCCTTTCTTTTGAGTTTCAGACACATACAGCAACTTCCATCTGAACATTTCTCCTTGGAAACCTTGCAGACTTCTTAAACTCAAATCCAAAATGGGTCTCATCATTTTCCCCTTAACTGGCTCTTTGTCCTGAATTCTCAGTCTCGGCATCTATGAGTCGGTCAAGTCATCCTTGATGTTCCTTTTTTCCTTCTTATCCAAATAAGAGGTTGTAAATTGATCTGTGAGCCAAAAATCATGTTTGGCTTCCAATGAGTTTGGAGAAAATTTAAATTTGTTGGCACTATTTAAAAATGAGGATGTTTCACATTTGAAATCCTAATTTCTGGATTCTCTTGAGAAACTAGAGAACTTGGTACATATGCTCCAGCACAGCCAAGATCAGAACAGAGAAGCAGCTGTCTTCTTTAGATGGGGCAAGTACTACTAAATCTACCACTACTTACAGTTTTTCCTCTAATCTATGCACTTGTGTATGTTACCTGACTGGTTTCTACAGGCATTTTAATTTGGGATTCCCAATATATTTTTATATCTGTCTTTTTTCAGTAATACCCTGCCTTATAACCATCGCTGCTTTCTTGGGCTACTGCAACAGCCTCCAAACTGGTCTTTCTTCCGATTCATCTGCAACAAAACCTATTTAAATACATATCTGGCTTTGCCAAAATGCCAAACTCTTGCTTAAGAACATTCAGTTGTTCTCTTCCTATAACTGTGTTTTTCAGTGTGCCCCAAGAACTTTCTATATCACAATTACCTGTGGTGCTCATTAAAAATGCAGATTACTGTGTCCCAACCTAGACCTACAGAACCAGAAGCTCTGGGATGGGGGTCATACACTGTGTAATTTTTAGCAACTTTCACAGGGAATTCTAATGTATTCTAATTTCTAAATTCTGAGAACCACTGATATAGAGGGCAAAGTCCAAGCCTCTTAACAGCATTGATGAGTTCCTAAAACATTGCTTGTCAAAGTAAACTTTTATAAGTTAAGCCATAATTTAAACACATTAAATTTTGATTTGTAAAAGAAAAAGATGTAATATGCCACTTCATAAAGAATCCCTTAAAAATGTAATTCCTTTCTTATTTATTTGTTTAGAAAGTGTGGGCAGGGCCGGCCCGTGGCTCACTTGGGAGAGTGTGGTGCTGATAGCACCAGGGCCACGGGTTCGGATCCCATATAGGGATGGCCGGTTAGTTCACTGGGTGAGCGTGGTGCTGACAACACCAAGTCAAGGGTTAAGATCCCCTTACCGGTCATCTTTTAACAAAAAAAGAAAGTGTGGGCGGTGTGGTCTTAATGTGGGACAGACTCAAATGCCAACAGCTGATAATTCATGGCAGTGGAAGAAGGGAGGACAGAAAAGATCAAAATCTGAAGAAATCTTTCAATACAAAGTTGTAGAAATCTTAGCGTGCTTCTTCTGGACAAGAGCACAGAGGAGACAAAGCTCCTATGCGCCCAGTATTTAGACAAACACTAAAACGAGAGGGCAGAGGGACTACCTGTTTAAATTACTGCAACCATGAAGTGTGAGATGCAGAAGCAAATTTATAGTTTAAAATACCAGGAGAAATCACAGGGAGGGGAAACAATAAAAGTCAAATGCCAATGGAAACAATGACAGGGAGTAAGAGAATCCCCAATTGTTGGTATCCTTTTCTCTCCCTCTCGGCTATTCACTGCCAAGCACCATGATTCTAGCAACAGTCATATCATAATGGAAACCTGAAGGTTCCACTCTTTGCTCTATGTTGGTAGTGATCTATTGAAAATTTCTGAGAACAAATCCTTCAGTACTCTCAAAGGAACCCACTTAAGAATTGAGGTGTTAGATCATATTTTTTCAAGTTTACAAATAACTATGTAATGTCAGACAGGATAAAATAGCTGGCTACATTGAAGACAGATTACATCCATCACTTCCTCCTGTTCTAACAGGCCAATAACTCTGTCGAAAAAGATTGCATTAATCTGACAAGAGATATTTCTTCCAGAGCTATGCTAATTTATTACCTAGTAACTTTTTCACTTCAGTTTACAAATCAATTATAGAACATATTTTTAGCCTTTCAGAAACTTTTGAACCAATCGATGTCATTGTTTACACTCAAAAGATGATTTTTTTTTACATTTGTTAAATCTTTTCTTGTAAACAGTGTTGTGACTCATTTAATCAGCTTTGATGTATATCCTGTGTACAGCTAAACATAAACACAATCCCATATGTTACTGCTAATGAGGAAACCACCCCTACCTTGGCAAAGGCACTTTGGCTAGGTGGCTATGAGGAGGATCCTGTCAAAATTCTGTGCAATAAACCTAAGGAGAGGAGAGTGGGGAAGGGGCTTGGGAAGTTTGGAGAAGTTTGGGGGTTTGAGGGGGTTTTGGAAGGTCGGGTAAAGGACATAAGGAAATATCACGATTTGTAAGAATAAATATGGTAACAATAAAGAAAAACATTTAATAAAAAAATTCTGTTCAATATCACAGATTGAGAATCTCTGAACATAGGTTATATAGAGAGCCTATAATAACCTAGGCTTATGTTGATGTTTTTCTTACAGATCTTCTTAAGTGAAAATTAATCATTATTAACAGAATACTGTAAGAGATGAATTAGTCAGCGTTCTGCAGAGAAACAGAACTGATAGAAACTGCCTATATATCTACTTATCGATACACATTTTAAGAATTTTTTATTGGCTCCTGAAATTATGGAGGCTGGGAAGTCTGAAATCTGTAGTTCAATTGTGCATGCTGAAAATTCACATAGGAATTAATGTTGTGGTCTTGAGTCTGAAATCTGCAGGAAAAGGCCAGCAGGCTGGAAATTCTGGCAAGGTTTCTATGTTGCAGTCCAGAGGCAGAATGTTTTCTACTTTGGGAAACCTCAGTCTTTGTAAAATCTTCAACTGATTAAATGAGGCCTACCTACAATATGGAGGTAATTTCTACTGTTTGTAAATATTAGTCACATCTAAAAAGTATCTTCACAGCAACATCTAGAGTAGTGTTTCACAAAACAGTTGGGTACCATAGCCTAGTCAAACTGACACATCAAAAGACAAAATGTTAAAGTATTTAAAACAAATCATTATACTCATGAATATGATGTTCATTTACACCAGTTACAGATAAGGTGATCAGATATACAGAACTATTGACTTTTGGAGGGAGAGTGGGCAGGTGTCTTACACCGGCTGTACTTTAAGGTTGAGAAGGTCTTGTGTGAAGATAACTTAGAAATGTTCATGTTGCATTGAAAATTACCTTAGCAATACAAAGCTGATGAAGTTGTTATGCTCTAATTAGAAACATGGGAGGCAAGTTCTTGTTCCTAGGTAAATCATTGGAGTGCCTGATCAACGGACAGAGATAAAGCTACACGTAGCAACTCAGAAATTTTCAAACAGACTTTTGGTCAAGATGGTGGAATACATGGTACCCAGCATCATTCTCCCCCACAATCAACCGATTTACAACTATTAAAAAGCAACCACCACCAAGCTGGGGCCACTTTTAAAGCCCAGGGGAAGAGGAGAAGATACCTACAGAGTTCATGAAGGCAGGAGACACCATGATAAGAGAGAGAAAAGACCGCTCTGACTGTTTTGAGCCCTGGCCATTTCAAGGCTGGCCCTGGTGAGCACACGGAGCCAGAGCTGGCAAAAGCCACAGCTCTGCCCTTGGGATGAAGTTGCTTGGAGGCTGCAAGGGGAGAAGAGGGCGTTGGTGGCCCCCAGGCCAGCTAGACCACTAACAGGGTTCCCATGGACCCACAAAGGAGCAAGGGAACAAAACAACTGAAAAAAGGAGCCATTCAAAGGCTGGTGAATCATTGCAAGGGACCAGCACACAGCCCACCCCATGGGAAATTTTGGAGTGTAGGGGCAGGAAAGATGGGCCCACTCGTGGAACACTGGGGCACAGCATGGACAGTTGATTTGCCCTCCAATCAGCAGAGGCCCACTCAGTGGAGACTGGTCAGGAATATAGAACTGCAGGGGTAGTTTGCTGAAAAAATTCAGGCCCAGACCAGAGTTTCCACACAACCCAGGTGTACGAGACCTCACAAGAATGGGAAGTACTTATAAGATCAACAATTAAAACCCAAGCTGCACGAAAAGCCTTCCCCAGAGAATCAGCAGCAAGGCAGCAATTTAGCTCAACCACAAAGATCTAGGGCTAAGCCCCACAGGAAGTTCCCCATTTTAGAAGTAACAAAAGGACAACAAATTAGTACCAGCGCAGAGTTTAAATGGTGGGGGAAGCTAATAATCCAACACAGAACTGTAAGAAAAAACAAAAACCCATGTCAGAAATAAAATTTTGATATTAACCAATAAAGGTCTAGCACCATCAAAGTACACCTATAAAACGTAGGACTGTGGATCCCCCAGGTTCCCAGGCTGGGGTAGGGGTAGGGTCAAGGGCCTTAGCCATGCCCCTCCAACATCTGTTTCCAGCCCAGTGACAACCACCAGGCTGTTGCCGGAAGCTCTCCAGGCTCCCAAGCCAGGATGGAGGGGCTGAGGGTCTCAGCCAGTCTCCTTAAATGGCCACATTCAGACCAGTGATGACCACTAGCCACCACCAGAAGAGCCCTGGGCTCCCAAGCCAGGATGGGGGCACTGAGGGCCTCAGCTACATCCCCCCAATGTCCCCATTCAGCCCAGCAATGACCATCAGGCCGCTGCTGGAAGCGCCCCAGGCTCCTGAGGTGGGTGGTGGCCAAGGGCTTTGGCCACAATCCTGCAACATCCACCTCTAGCCCAGCAATGACCATTGAGTCGATATGGAAGTGCCTGGGCTGCCGAGCTGGGGTGGTGGGGGGCCAAGGGCCTCAGCCGGTTCCCTGATGTCTGCATCCAGCCCAGTGACGACCACCAGGCTGCTGCCAGAAGCACCCCAGACTCCCTAGCTGGGGGTGGGGGTGCTGAGGGCCTCAGTTACATCCCCCTGATGTCTGCATCCAGCCCAGCCATGACTGAGCCACCACCAGAGCCTCCTGGGCTCCTCTGCCAGAAAGACGGGGGTGCTATGGGCCTTAACCACACCCCTCCCCCCTTCCTTATCTTCCCACCTTATCTCCCTCCCCTTTCCTCTCTCCCTCTCCACCCCAACTGCTCTACATTTTAAAATGTAAAAAAAAAAAAAAAAAAAGAAAAAATAGTAAATAAATAAATTTTAAAAAATTCTTAAACAGCTCTAAAAGCAAGTCTGAAGTAAGAAAAATGCCCCTTAAGGCAAAACAATAACATACTTTAAAAAAAGTCACCCAAATGCATTGGGCTGTAGATGAGTCTATGTCCCCTTCTCCTGAATCTGGGCTTTGTGACTCCTTGACCTGTGGAAGATGGCAGAAGTGACACTGCGCAATTTCTAAGCCCGGGCCTTAAGAAATTAGCAGTTTCTGCTTCCTGCCTCTGGATGCTTACTTTTGGAACTCAGTCACCATGCTGTGAGGAAGCTCAAGCTACCTAATGGAAAGGAACTGACAAACTGGCACTGGCTGTTTGGCACACGATCCTTCTTTCATTAGAGCTACAATTGAGATTAGTGTTCAGCTCAGAGATGGGGGAAGGAGTGCCCAAGTATGGTGTGAACTAACAGGCACTTCTATTAGTTCACACAACTAGTGAATACTCTAAGAATTCTTTGAGTATATACAAATGAACACTGGAATCTCAAAAAATTTAACATTTATGCTTAGGTTTGTCTTTTTCTGTTTTTAAAGCAAGTTGATGATTAGTTTTAAAAAGCAAATTGTATACTACAGGCTCCTAAAGAGGTTATTAGTCATTAGAGAAAGCACTAGATAAAGCACTTAAATGTTTACGTAGGCATAATGGAATATTTGCTGATGGTTCATGATCTTTAGAGTTGATCTTATTGGATTTTGTCATTCCTCTGTTTAAGGTTCTTTTCTGGTTTCTAAATTATTATTATTATTATTATTATTATTATTTATTTATTTTTTTTTTTTACAGTACAGTGGCCTTGGTCTTTTATTTTATATTTTACACCCTTTATGCCATGAATTCATAGGGAATAGGTTCCAACAGCTCAGGCTCCTTGCCATTGGCTCTCACAAAGTGTGCTTCTCTGGGTGGAGCAGGCTGGCACTTCGGTTGAATCCAGGTTCCTTTCTCTTTTGCTTCCTTCTTTTTCTGATTATTTTCCTTCACGCATTTCATGACGCTATCTCGGCTCTCATAGTGCTTAATATGCTCAATACGCACATTAATTCTCTTGGCAAGAATCTTGCCGTTAACTTGTTTACAACAATGCCAACAGCATGCTGGGTAACACTGCAGACTCTTCCAGTTTTGCCATGGTAACATTTGTGGGGCCTTCCTTTTTGAACAGTTCCCATTCCCTTAATGTTTACAATATCACCTTTCTTGTAGATTTGCATGTATGTGGCCAAAGGAACAGCTCCATGTTTTCTAAAAGGCCTAGAAAACATGCATCGGGTGCCTCTCCTCTTTCCCTTTGGGTTCATTATTTTGGTGAATTACTGGAAGATGGCAGTTCCAGCCGAAAGCTCTAAATTATTATTCTAAGAGCAACTTAGAATACAGCTAAATTGTTAAGAAGGCTTAAACTGTATGCTCTCTGCCTACCTTCCCAGCCTCGTTTCCTACTCCTCTTCCCCCTGGCTCACCAGGTTCCAGACATGTGGGCCTCCTTTCAGGTGTGGAAAGTGCTGGACTTTGTCCTAAACCAGAGCCGCTGCACATTCTCTTCCCCGACTGGAAGACATTTCAATTCCCTCTTTTCCTGGAGAGCCTCTGTTCATCTTTTGGGCCTCAGTTTGAATGTCACATCCTCAGAGATCCCTAAACTCATTTATGGCTCTGTTGTAAATGTTTTTTTTTCCTTCATTGCTTTTTACCATAATTGTAATGATATATTTGTACTTTTAGTTGTAATGGTTGCTTCTTCCACTAGAATGTGACCTCTACCAGATGTGAGGACACTATGGGTTTTTTTTCATGACTGAACTGAAACTGGGAAAAAGGAAAATGAGTTAAAATCCAGTAAAGTGACAGAAGACAACAGAGGCAGGTAAAAATCAAGAGAATTTAAAATGCAATTTAAAGAATTAAAGAATAGCACCCTAAAGACCATTTAGTGGAGGGCAAAGTGCTTAATACATCTAAATGGCCCCTGATGGTAAGACTGTAAAATAATGAGTATTCTCTTCATGAGACATCAAGAAAATCTCGCATGTGTAGAAACTGGGGTCCTCATACATTGCTGGTGGGAATGATCTAGCTGCTTTGGAAAAGTTTGGCATTTTCCTCAAAAAGTGAAACCTAGCACATGACTAAGCAATTCCACTCCTAGGTGTGTATCCGATATAAACATACTGCCACAAAAAAACTTGTACATGAAGATGTATAGCTGCATTATTCATAATAGCCCCAAACTGGAAACAACCCAAATGTTTGCCAAATAATGGACAAAATGTGGTATACCCATGCAAAGGGATATTATTCAGCCATAAAAAGGGATGAAGTACTGTAATGCCATGATATGAATGAACCCTGAAGACATGCTAAGTGAAAGATGCCAGACACAAAAGGCCATATATGACATATTTATATGAAATGTCCAGGACAGGTAAATCCAAAGAGACAGAAAGCAGGTTAGTGGTCGCCTAGGACTGGGGAGTAGGTTTGGGGACTAACAGACCAGTAACAGGTATAGGGTTTCTTTTGGGGGTGATGGAACATTCTAAATTTAGATTATGGTGATGGTTGCACAACTCTGTACTAAAAAGCCATTGAATTATATACTCTAAATGGGTGAATTTTATATGTGAATTATATCTCAATAAAAATGTTAAAAAAAGGTACAGATGGTTCTTGTTACTCATCGTAGTTATAATGTTCTATAAAGTTGCTGCAAACACTGAATTAGTGAATACTGAACCACTGAAGAAATAGGTTCCTGGAAAACTCTCGTCACATTTCCATCAACCTATCAATACATAGCCTTGTTTTATGTGTTTCTGTTTAAAGACATCTTATTGAATATATAATTTATTAACATTGAACTGATGGCCAATAGCACTGTAACTCATCCTTGTACAAAGCTTATCTAAAACATGTATTTTTCCTGTAAGACACATACATCTCGGCCTTCCTACACTCAGGAACAACAGAGAGAACTTCAATATTATGCTTGGGGGCTGTTTTAAACAGCAAAATCACCAACAAAAGGTACAAAAATGTGAAAAATGTGGCACTAAACACACTGTGAAAAGGACACTTGTTTACAGCATGAGAGCTGAAACAAGGCAGTGTTGTCTTATCTGACCTTGGCTGAGAATGTGTGCATTGGATGACTTGAATTTTTTTGCTGCTCTGTGCAGACTGTGAATGACTATAAACGCACCAAGAGTATTGTGGGGTTGCAAATAAATTTTAGCAAGCAGGTGAGTTAAAAAATGGAACCTGTGAAAAATGAGAGTCAACTGTAGTTTAGCTTTTCTAACAAAATGGTTTTTAGGGCTGGCCGGTTAGCTCAGCTGGTTCAAGGGTTTGGATCCCTACACTGCCCAGCTGCCAAAACAAAACAAAACAAACAAAAAAAAATCAAAATGGTTTTTAAAAGTTTTGAATTTCAAGGTCTAAACATCAATCTCTTCATAGTGCTGGATAGATAAAATACAGTATTTGGGATGTGTTTCAGGAAAAGTCTGGTTTTAGAGGCTTCAGACAATTCTTAGTTTCATTCCTTCAGTATTCTTAAATAACCATATTTTATTCTACTGATTCCCAGGCCAAGGGCCAGTTCAAAGGTAGAGTCTTGTTTACATTTCATCAGAAAAAGCCTATTTTGAATTTTTGATCACAAATGCAGGTTGTCTCCTTCCAAAAATGAGTCCTCTGCCACCACAGGATATACTTATAAGGCATGTTAATTTTCAGTAAAGTACTTATCTAGTTGTGCTCATATCTGGAAACTGTACTCCTACTTCCCATGTATTTGTAGTCATGTTTTCACAGACTAGCTGCTGCCAATATTAACTTTCAAAGTTTCACAGTATCTGCTTTCAAAAGTATTTTTTGCATTTTATTAATTCTAATTTTAGAATGGCTTTTAAGCCTTAAATCCTCTTAAAACAGGAAACGTCACTTCTTGCTCATAGATCCTTTTAAGAGGCTTTTGCCAAATTCAGAAACTTAGAGATAAATTAAATGTTTTAGGTAATTTTGGCAGGGGGAGCAAAGTCATAAATATCAAATAACTATTACATATCCATATTTGTGAATGTGAACAAGCATAATCAAATGTCGGAATCTGGCTATAAATTGGTACTTTCTGGATTAGTATTTATACCCCTTTCTTGATAATTAGTGGTTTTGTTTCTTTAAAAAGCTATTCTTTGATTGCAATTGGTGAAAAAGTTAGGGTTGGCTGATTAACTTGAACCTACCAATTAAAATAGTGGGACTTGGTAGATGCCCTTTTATTCATCAACTTGAGAACTTGAAGCTCTAAGATACTATGGGGTTCTTCAGCCTCTTTGATCTCTCATAATAACTTGAATATAATAGACTTTATAGGCCTTTCTTCCTTTTTTTTTTAATCTCAATGCCAAATACTCATTTAACTGGCTCTTCCTGCCCAGAAATCAGTCCAATTAATTTTTTATGCCAATTCCAGAAGTCTTGAAGTTTCCTCTTTCAATCCCACTGTTCTTCTGTATATGGCGGCAACTCCTCTCTTGCTGTGTTCTTCCACTGTCCACAATTGTCCTCCTGTTCTGAAGTAGTAATAACCTTTACGGATTAGTGGTACATTAACCAAGGCCTTGTACTATCAAAATGATGGTCCTATCCATTGCTATGATGATCAAAAATAGACCATAGTCTGTTACTAGGATTTCTTATTTTACTTTGATTAGCTGGATTGCCCAGGTTTTATATTCATTCTCTTGCTGGCTTTAAAAACAATTTCAAAATACTACATGACACAAATTGCTAGTAAAGATTAATAACCGATCTCTATTAAAAAGAAATATTTTATAAACATTCTGATAGAGTTGCCTTTAAAGATTTCCGAACGTCCTTCATTAAGGTAGTTTAGTTCAAAATCAAAAATCAGGAAAGTTTCTAGATTATAATAATTTACTGTGAGATGAAGCTGACATAATAGCATATTAGACTAATTTGATAAGTTACTAAGAGGTTTAAATGACCTAGAAATCTTCTGAATGAATGCTAGCTTTAGTGAATCACCTCTTAGGAAGATGTTATTTTGACCGGATAAAAGGTTAAGCATTTTTAATATAAAAAATTCTATATTAGCAGTTATTCTTTATATAATAAAATACCAATGAAAATGTATTCATAAATGAAAGAACTCTGGAAAATAAAATCATTAGACAAATATAAAGCAATGTTACCAAAAACAATAAGTTATAAGTTTTAAACAGTATAGCCATTATTACATTTTAGCAAAAAAAAGGCTTATATGAAAGAAAATAAGAATGCATTAAGAAGCTTGTCATTTTTAAACAAGAAAGGAAAAATCAGAATTCAATTCAGATGGATTTTTGAAACTTTTTATTTATATCTTGGTTTTACAAATGATCATTTTTAAATGGGCTTTTCTGTAAGAATGTAAAACACAATAATTTGCCAAATATCTGATCCACACAAATCCTCAGAAAGGTTTTCTGTGTAGTCTTCATTAATGCAAATTTTTGTGAATGTCTCACTCTTACAGTAGATCTTGAATCTGGTTTACAACAATGAAGCCACAAAGTTTCTATGCAGTATATTCACTATAAACTATAAATAACATTTCTATTAGAAAGAAAGTTGGGTAATACAAAAATATGAGAGACACTCAGGAGCAGGCGATCTGTTGAGGCTCAATATATCTTACTTGCTTTGTAGTTTTCTGTCACTGCTTTCAAAGAGCACACAGCACATGAGGCATAATAATCATCTCCCTTATTAACCTCCCTAATTAAAAAATCTGTTGTTCGTAAAACTGGACCAATTATCACAAACTATCATTTGCATAATTAACCACAAGTCTGTTGCAAAGCATTTTGTTGGTGGTATCAACAAATGCAGGAGGATGGAAATTTACAAAAAATGGGTTTTTGTTAAGCTTGCCAACTCAGATATCATGGGCTGTGCTAACATTTCAACTTCTACTTGGATGTTTAATGCCTCACAGTAAAAAACTGATCAATGGAAGCAAGCAAAGCTAAATTATTTTTTAGGTGCTGTTAATATTTCATTGATAAGGTAACAAAAGGATAGATTTATATGCGTTCCAACTTTTCACTCAGGAATTCTTCTACACTGTCTGTGTTCCACTTGAGGATGCTGAGTTCTTCAGCAATGTTCCCATTGTCGTCCAAAAGCTTTAGCACAGGGTCTGAACCGCGAACATACTACAAAAAAGAGGAACATCATCATTTTCTGCTTAGAAAGAGCTTTCTCAGCCTCAACTAAGATGAAAACAATTCAATATGGCTTAATTAAATTTAATAGTAATTTTAAAAAGCTTTTTAGAAATAACAGCACAATTAACAGGACTTAATGCAGGTCTTTTAAAGAAGAGTTTAATGGGATTTCTTAAAAAAAAAGAATAAAAATTATATTTTAGTTCTAAAAAGAAAAATTCCTATTGGTATCAAGACAGTTTACTTGGGATTTAAGCTTATTATTTAGTGTAACAAATATTTATAACATACACAACACTCTCAAACTCAAATGAGTTCAAGATGTAATAATGAAGGCAGACAAGTTCAAAATAATAAATGAGAGAATGACGGTTATATAAGCAATGTTTTGAAATAGGCTGTATATATTAATAATCATATACACACATACACAAAGGAAATAATTATCAGACACCGAATCCCATGCTGAATCATAAGTTTACCTTGGCTTAGGAAATCTAATGACTTTGTTGTAATCAGTTTAGAATTAGGCTGGTTTCCTGAAATTTAGATCTGTTTGGTTGGGTCCAATATTTCTCCACAGAGCTCTGAGAAATACTAACTTTGGGTAAATGTGACAATTAAAAACATGAACCCAGGGCCGGCCTGGTGGCGCACTGCTACAGTGTGCCGCTTGGGAAGTGTGGCGGCGCTCCCGCCGAGGGTTCGGATCCCACATACAGACCAGCCGCTCACTGGCTGAGTGAGGAGCGGGGGCAACACCAAGGGTGGCGATCCCGTTGCCGGTCCCGGTCCAGTACGGGCGCGACACTGAGGGTTGCGATCCGTTGCCGGTCACGAAAAAAGACAAAAAGACAAAAAAAACAAACAAACAAAAAAAAAAAACATGAACCCATTAGCTAAGAAATCATCTTCAATTTTAAATTAAGTAGAACCAGATAACCAAAAAGGTAGCAGTGATGATGAAGGAAACACTCAGAACTTCTTTCAGCAATTATGCTTGTTTTTCTAAGTCTTCTGGGGTTATGAACTCCAGAGATGGAGACAAGCTCTGATGTAATTATTAGCACTTGGTATATTCCCAACTCATCTGCAGAGTTTAGAAATGTAGGCCCTCTGAGCTAATAAGTCAATAATAACTATACTACTTAAACATTTTTTTGTCAGGTTATTACATAAATTGTTTCTAAAATTTTTATTATTTATTCAAAAACTTATTTTAATAAAAAACAGGAATAAGAAGTTAGAGTATAGTTGCAAAAACCCTTAAAATGTTAGCAAATCAAATCCAATAATTTGTAAAAAGAATTATATACCACAACCAATTGGAATTTATTCCAGGTATCCAAGACATTGGATAATCAACATTTGAAAATCAATTAATGTAATCCACTACTATTAACAGGTTAAATAAGAAAAATCATACGATCATATCAATAGATGCAGAAAAAGCATTTTCAAATTTTCAAAATCCATCACCCATTCATGATCAAAATTCTCAGCACACTAAGAATAAAGGGAGACTTCCTTAACTTGATAAATAACACCTATAAATAGAACTCAGATCTAACATCATACATAATGGTAAAAAACAAGATGCCTTTCCCTAAGATTGGGAAGAAGGCAAGGATGTCCCCTCTCACCATCCCTATTCAAAATTGTATTGGAAGTCCTAGTTAGTGCAATTAAGACTAGAAAAGAAAATAAATAAGGCATAAAGCATACAGACTAAGAAGGAAAAAAGAAAACTGTCTTTGTTCACATATGACATAATTATTTGTAAAGAATATCCTAAAGAATAAAAAAAAAAACTCATGGAACTAGTAAGTGGTTATAGCAAAGTTGCAGAATACAAGATTAATGTACAAATACCAACTGCTTCCCTATATTCTAGTAATGAACACATGGAATTTGAAATTAAAAATACACCATTTAGATTAGCACCAAAAAAAGAGAAATCTTTAGGTATAATCTGTTAAAATATGTATAAGATCTATATGAGGAAAACAACAAGACTCTGATGAGAAAAATCAAAGAACATCTAAATATACAGAAAGATATTCCATGTGCATGCTTAGGAAGACTTAATATGATTAAGAGGTCAGTTTCCCCTAACTTGATCTATAGATTTAATGCAATCCCAATCAAAATCCCAGCAATTTATTTTGTAGACATCAATAAACTGAGTCTAAAGTTTATATATGGAAAGGCAAAAGATACAGAATAGCCAACACAATATAAAGTAGAACGAAGTTGAAGGACTGACACTATTTGACTTGAAGACTCTTAAGTTTCAGTGACGAAGAGAATGTGGTATTGGTCAAAGAATAGACAAACAGATTAATGGAACAGAATAAAGACCAACAAATAGAACCACACAAATGAAGTCAACTGACCTTTGACAAATGAGTAAAGGTAATGTAATGATGAAAGGATAGTCTTTTCAAGAAATAGTGTTTAAATAACTGGACACCCACATGCAAAAAGATAAATCTAAGCACAGACCTTACATCTTTCACAAAAATTAACTCAAACTGAACCACAGACCTAAATGTAAAACACAAAAATCATAAAACCTCTAGAAGATAAAAGGAGAAAATCTGGTGACCTTGGATTTGGCAATGAGTTTTTACACTAAAAGCTTGATTCATGAAAGAAAAAAAATTGATAAGTTTAATTTTATTAAAATGAAAAACTTCTGCTCTGTGAAAGATATTGTTAAGAAGATGAAAAGAGGAGACATAGTGGGAGAAAATCCTCACAAAACACATACCTGATAAAGGACTTGTATCCAAAATATACAAAGAACTCTTAAAAGTCAGCAATCTAAAAAAACCCAATTAAAAAGTGGGCAAAAAAGCAAAAACAGACAAATAAGACTACATCAAACCTAAAAACTTCTGTGCATCAGAGAAAACAATGAACAGAATGAAAAGACAACCTATGGAAGGGGAAAAAGGGGTTAATATTCAGAATATATATAGAACTCCTACAACTCAACAACAAAAAACCCAATTAAAAAGTGGGCAAAGGACTTGAATAGACAATGCTGCAAAGAAGATACACAAATGGCCAACAAGCATATGAAAAGATGCTCAGTATCACTAATTACAAGAGAAATGCAAATCAAAGCTGTAGATAGGGTTAGAAATCTTGATTTTCATTTGATTTTTAGAATAGGGTTTTCTAGGTAATGCATGTATGAGGCAAAAGTCTCTGGCCAGGGGGCAATAGACCACAGCTAGCCAGACAACAGCCCATCTTATCAACTCTAATCATTGCTTAGGTATGGGATTGTATACTTTAATGATTTTAGAGCTAACAGGTGGTTGTCATACTGATCCTGTTAAGAGATTTTAAAGAACTGCTGAAGGGAAAAATGTGAAAAAATGTTTGCTAAGGGCAATCTGTCTGTTGGTGGAAACTTGAGACAATTATACTTAGATTTAAGCATAAAAATGCAACTTTTGCTTAAATCATTTTAGGAGAGGTTATATTTTAGATAATGATCGCAGTTTGACCAACTTAGCTTTATCATAAATTGGACTTTGGAATGTCACGTTGTTAATTTTACTGATGTTACTAGTTTCCATTGTTTAAGCTCTACTTAGCCTTAGATAACTTATGTCACACTGCCCATGTCTTTGTGTCCTTTTCGAAATGATTGAATCAACTGATTTTGAGGAGGAGTTGCTGAGGTGCAGTCCCTTCAGTCTTCTCATTGCATTCACGTTGTTTTGTGTAATCCTTTTTTTACATCTCATTACACAGAGGTTTAACATAAACACAATGACATAGCACCTCAGATCTATTAGGATAGCCACTATCAAAGAACAGAAAATAACTAAGTGTTGGCAAAGATGTGGAGAAACTCTTGTATACTGCTGGTGCAGCCACTATGAAAAAATATATGGAGGTTCCTCAAAAAATTAAAAATAGAATTACCATATGATCCAGCAATTCCACTTATGGGTATACATACTGAGAAGAATTGAAAACAGGGACTTTAAGAGATTTGCACACTTATGTTCATAAAAGCATTATTCACAATAGCAAAGAGATAGAAGCAACCCAAATGTCCACTGATGCCTTAAAAAGAAAGAAAATCCTGTCACATGCTACAACATGGATGAACCTTGAGGACACTATGCTAAGTGAAATGAGCCAGTCACAAAAGAACAAACACTATATGAATCAAATTCATTTGCAATATCTACCTATTCAAAATCATAGAAATGGAAAGTAGAAAGGTGGTTGCCAATGGCTGGGGGTGAGGCAAGAGGGGGAAAGATGTACAGAGTATCAGTTTTGCCAGATGAAGTTACAAAGATCTGTTGTGCAACAATGTGAAAATACATTACTAACACTGCTTTGTAAGTATACTTTGTATACTTACAAATGGCTAAGGCGGTTAATTTAATGTTATGTGTTTTTTACCACAATTTAAAAAATGGCAAAAATCGAATAGACATCTCATCAAAGAAGATATACAGATGGCAAATAAGCATATGAAAAGACACTCAAATCATATATCATTAGGGAATAGCAAATTAAAACAACAATGAATGGGCCGGCCCGGTGGCGCACTGCTACAGTGCACCGCTTGGGAGTGTGGTGGCGCTCCCGCCGAGGGTTCGGATCCCACATACAGACCGGCCGCTCACTGGCTGAGCGAGGCGTGGGAGCAACACCGAGGGTTGCGATCCCGTTGCCGGTCCCGGTCCGGTACGGGCGCGACACTGAGGGTTGCGATCCGTTGCCGGTCACGAAAAAAGACAAAAAGGAAAAAAAAAAAAAAAACAATGAAATACCACTATATACTTATCAGAATGGCTAAAACCCAAAACAGTGCCAGTAACCAATGCTGGTGAGAATGTGAAGCAACTGGACTCCTATTTATTGCTAGTGTGAATGCAACATGATGTAGCCACTTTGGGAGACAATTTTGCAATTTCTTACAAAGTTAAACCATCTTAACTATATGAATCAGAAATTGTGCTACTAGGTATTTATTTGCTTAAATGGTTGAAAATTTACATGTACACAGAAATTATACAAAAATCTTTATAGAAGCTTTACTCATAATTGCCAAAAACTGGAAGCAACCAAGATTTCCTTCCACAGGTCAATGGAAAAACAAATGGTGGTACAATAATAGAATGTTATTCAGCAATTTAAAAAAATGAGTTATTGAGCTATGGGAAAGACACCAAAGAACTTTAAATGCATATTGCTAAGTATAGAGACAGTGGCAAAGTATAGAGACAGTGGAGGAGAGAGAGTGAACATGTGGAGTACAGGGGATTTTTAGGGCAGTGAAACTATTCTGTATGATACTGTAATAGTGGATATGACACTATGCATTTGGCAAAACTCTTAGAACTATACACATAAAGAAATATGGAATTTAATTAATAATAATGTAACAAATGTACCACACCAATTGCAAGATGCTGTAATAGGGAAAACTGAGGACGGAGTGGCCAGGGAGTACATGGGAACACTCTGTACTTTCTGCTCAATTTTTCTGCAAACCTAAAACTGCTCTAAAAAAAAATTTAGGTAGGCCTGTGTCTCACTTGGGAGAGTGTGGTGCTGATAACACCAAGGCCACGTGTTCGGATCCCTATATAGGGATGGCCCGTTAGTTCACTTGGGAGAGTGTGGTGCTGACAACACCAAGTCAAGGGTTAAGAGTCCCTTACCAGTCATCTTTAAAAAAAAATAAAAATAAAAATAAAAAATTAATTTATTCAATTATTTATTTTAATCACCTCCCTGCCCCTTCCAAAAAACATGGAAAAAAGAGATTCCATTACAATAACCTTACCTTGATTTGTAGTCCTCTGAATAGTCTGGGTTTATCACTCCTGACAAAAGCTTAAGAGAAAAGAAAAATAAATGAAACATTACATCCTATATTGAAAAACTAAGGAAATTTAAACAAATATGAGTAAATGGAGACACATACCATACTCTTCAACAGAAAGACTAAATATTTTAAGACAACTGGGTGGGGGATAAGGAACTGGTAATGGCCACGAAAATCGAGTACATTATATAATGTTGAATATACCAATTATCCTGATCTGAGCATCATGTATTGCACACAGGTGTTGATACTCAACTCTGTACCCCACAGATATGTACAATCAATTATGTTTCAATAACAATAAAAAAAAAAGATGTTAATTGTTTCAAATTAACCAAAATCCCAAATTTCAATGGGATTTTTAGGACTTGATAAAATGACAGTATGGCTCAGCTGTTATGAGTAAATGTGTGAGAATAGTCAGAGCAGTTTAATGTAAGTAAAATATGATAGGAAAATTTGTTCCACTATTTATTTAATATATTGTGTGATACTGAAACAATAATACATAAAACAAAGAAACAGATTAGGAAATGCAGAGAGATACAGAGTCTGGAAGAATATTTTGATACTGTAAAGCTATCAAATCAGAGACAGGGAATGGGTAGAGAGTGGGTGAAGGAGAGAGAGATATATGTGTGTCTACTGTGTGTGGTATGAATTATTCAACAAATACTTTAGAGAAAACTGCCAAACTATTTGGAAAAAAATAGAAAAACAGGTACCCACATCATGTCTTGTACCTAAATACATTCCAGATAAACTAAAATTTTAAGTTAGTTTAGCAAATATTTATTGAATACCTACTATATGCAGGTAGCAGAGATAAAGCTACATAAAACAAATATGATTGCTGCCCTTATCGAATTTACAGTCTGGTGAGAAAAAAAAGATGCTAAATGGATAATCACGACTAATAATTACAGTTGTGATAAGTGCTAAAAAGGAGAGGGTTCGAAATAGTACCACAGCCTATAGCACAGAGAACTTAAATGAATCTGGAATATAAAACCCCATAAGCATGTACCCTAAAGGCAATGAAATGTTTTACAGATATGCCTACGTAAAAATGAAAACTTCAGGACAGCAAAACACTCCTATAGGCAAAATTAAAAGTAAAAATGACAAACTGGGGAAAATTATCTCTAACATTTAATATATAAAAGGGCCCTTACAAATAATTAAGGCAAAAAAACACTAGGTAGAGAAATAGACTAAGGACAAGAACATGTGATGAACATATACACAAATGGTCAATAAACATTTGAAATAAACATTCAACATCATTAACAATCAAAAAAATGCCAAAACAACAAGATACCCACATCCAGAATCACAAAGATAAAATAAATAAATAAATAAAGGTTAGAGAGGGAACAGGGAGAGGGATTTTGCTGGGAATGAATCATGGAAGAAATATAAATAGGCACATCCTTCCTGACAGGCATTTAGCAAAATGAACTGAAAGTCTTCAAATGTACTTACTTGTTAAACCTTCAAGTCTACGTCTAGGACTTTCTTTATTCTGAGGAAATAACTGATATATAAGGTCCTGCTAGCCAAGTCTGGAAATATGGAAATAATCTAAATGTGTAAAAGACTATTGGTCAAATATACTAACACATACCACACTATCATATGTATCCAATCATTAAAAATTATGTCGATCTATATTTAGAGACATAGAAGCAAATTCATTTTATAAAAAGCAGGTTATAGATCAGTTTATTTCCTATGATTGTTAAAAAAAATAATGAATATAAAGCCAGAAAGCACTAAGCAAAAATTTTAAAATTGTGACAGAATGCAAAATACTTAGCACAATACACATAATGGCTCAAAAATAATAACTATTGTTATTTTAACAGAGGGTAATACCTGGGGTATAAGATTTAAGGAAGTTTCAAATGAATGCTACGCCCCCCCCCCCCCCGTTTCGGATGTTATTGATCTATATTTTACCATTTTTCAATAATGATCATGTCTAATTGTCCAAATTAATACTTTTTTCTAAAGTAAATAAGAGCTAGATATTTAGATACTCTGACAGTTCTTAATACTAGTTCTTTATCATTTGCATAATCTTTTCTCAGATTCTATAGTGACACACGCTTTTTAGAATTTAACTGAGAATTAGATAGCAATAGCATTACAGACATGCTTCATTATGAAGGTCTTTATATACTTGTAATTAGAACAATGCAAAGATTAGTAAATGGTTTTATTTTTCTTTTAAGGTTTTGAAGACTTATTGGAAGAGACATATATCCCATCTAATTTTCCCCTACAGAATCTGATTTAAAATAAAACTGATTATGACATTCTGGTTTATTATAATACCTTCTCTATTAACTTTATCCTTTAGGATTTGTTCAAATACTCTGCAAACTCCTGAATTCCCAAACAAAAATCATCTTCTGGTATTCTATTGCATTTTATACCATTCCTTTGGCAAATGCTGTATGTGTGCCTGTACAAAATAACATAACACAGTAACTATGTCCATATACCTTCCCTATTACATAAGAAACCTCTCTGGGAAAAGGACTATTACATATTTTTTGTATCCACAACAGAGCTTAGCACATTTAATAACTTTTCATTCAACAGATTTTTTTTTGTTTGTTTTAAAGATCTCAATTGGCTGTATTGCAACTCTAAAATTGGGCGACATGTCATTCCATAAAATAGAATAAGTGTTACAATGAGTGGAGCAGAGGAGTTTGCTTTTATAGGCAGAAAAGGCTGAAGAAAGCAAAACAAAGAACAGAAAGCAGACTGGCCATTTCAAAGTTACTTTCCTCGTAAGGTGGGGACAGGGAGACATAACAAGAGAAAAATAACTGATTATTTAACATAAGGTTACTTCAGGCTATCCTTTTTGTGTAAGGATTAAAGCAGAAGGAACATCATTATTATGCCTACATTCAACAGTTTTAATGGGCTGAAATGACTGAACAAATTTAAAAGAAATACTGAAATGAGTCACTAATAATTATTTTCATTAGCTCTTTCCTCTTCTCACTTCTAAAAATAGATCTGTAAGCCTCCCCTAATTTTAAATGAGGAGAATATCTGTTAACTATCTTGTAGTAACAAATCACATTTTACAGGCAGTTTATAAGTCTTAACATATTTGAGCACTTCTCATATACACATAGCATTGGACAGGCTATATGAGAATATAAAGAAATTGAGTTCTTTAACTTTCAAGAAATTTATAACCTGCTTAAATAGATGATAAAAGGTGATCATAAAAACAATGCTGTTAATTTAATGATAGGTAATAAGTACTCTGAGTTCAGAGAAAAAATATTTTACATGTTGGGGTGATTAAGAAATAGGCAAGAAAAACAGAATTTTAAGAAGCAACATTTGATGAGAACTGAGGATTTTTTATATTCACTTGAACATAATGTTCTTCCTTCAACATAATTCTAAAAGATTCAAAAAGATTTTCTCTCTTACTACTTCGATTTATTACTAATTTGACATTTCATAATAGTCAAAATAGCCCCCAAGTCAACTTCAAATGTTCTGCTGGAGAAAATAAACTGAAAAAGTATGGTAAAAAAGTATGCCAAGAGGGCCGGCCCGGTGGCGCACTGGATAGTGCGCCGCTTGGGAAGCGCGGCGGCGCTCCCGTCCGAGGGTTCGGATCCCACATACAGACCGGCTCCCGCTCACTGGCTGAGCAAGGCGCGGGAGCAACACCGAGGCTTGCGATCCCGTTGCCGGTCCCCAGTCCGGTACGGGGGCAACACTGAGGGTTGTAATCCGTTGCCGGACACAGACAAAAGACAAAAGACAAAAAAAAAAAAAAAAAAAAAGTATGCCAAGAGAGGCAACAGTATCTGGTGGATTTTCAGCCAGTCAGGAAAAAATTATAATTCCTCAAGTCCAATGCTTGCATCTCCCTTTTACTACTGAATGTAGCACTGTATTTAATTTCTCAGTGTAAACATTTGTGTGGCTCAGTTACAAATGAGGGAAAATTCTCATGTTTTACAAATTACAAGCAAAATCAAGTTAGTGAATTTAAAAAAAATTTATAAAAAGATTGGTATTTGAATATGTAATTGATGGATCTTGGAAGTGACCACCATAAGCACAAAGTGGTCGCCAGCCCCTCCCTTTGTAAGAACCCTCATGATTTCTCAGAAACAGAAACCCTTTAGCTTCCACAAGGGCGCAATTCTCCACCCTGGTTGCATAGCTTCCACATTAGCATAATGCCCCTCCTTGATGGTATCAGCCAGTTCTTGGCGCACTATATAAGCTCTCCTACCCCAACATCTGGTGCTGTGCTTCATTTTGAGGGCAACCCTGGCTACCCTTCTTTTGAGCATAGCCCAGCAGATTCTTTTCCTTTAATAAAGCTTGATCAGTACCTGACGTTTCAGCTCACTTTCTTTCTGTGATATTGTTATCTACTGTATCCTCTGATTTAATGATCACACTGTAATCAAATTTCATGTGTTCTACAGCTGCATAAGTCATTAAATGTACAGATAGCAAACGAAGTCCAGGAAAGCAAATGAAGGAGTTTATGGCACTCTTTCAAGTCATTTTTTTCTTCTAAAAGATTTTAGGCAGGCCTGGCTGGTTAACTCAGTTGGTGAGAGTGCAGTGTTGAAAATGCCAAGGTCAAGGGTTTGGATCACCCCTTACTGGCCAGCCTCCAAAAAAAAAAAAAAAACTTTTAAAAAGATTCTGGACAAGGACAAGTGGAATACTTTAACTTTAGGTATACAAGGAAAAATACTCATCACTATTTACCATCTGGGTTCAGTGAACCCTATTCACTTTATTTTTTATATTTTTAAATGATTTAGTGAATAATTTTACAAAAGAGTAAAAGTTAAAAAGAAATCTATTAGAAATTTTAATAAGAACTAAACACAGGGCCGGCCCGGTGGCGCACTGGATAGTGCGCCGCTTGGGAAGTGTGGTGGCGCTCCCGCCCGAGG
>NW_007728687.1:44015-142542 GCF_000696425.1 Galeopterus variegatus | reverse complement strand
GGTACGGGGGCAACACTGAGGGTTGCGATCCGTTGCCGGACACGGAAAAAGACAAAAAAAAAAAAAAAAAAAGAACTAAACACAGTACACTAAAGTATTAATTCTGTAGTTTTCTGGTTTTGAAGGTAAATGTAACCAAAATGTGCAATGTACTTTGAATGCAACTAACTGCTCACTGACAGTCATGCATGAATTTGAAACAGCCATTTTGTAAATATTGATTCTTCTTGCACTTACACTGTCAAAGTGTAATACTTTTGATATCTGATTTTGTTGAAGATAAGATGGCCATCTTATTTGTAAAACATTTACTTTTAGGCATTTAAACGCCAATCAGAATAATCAATCCAATAAATTTTTGATGTCTACATCATCTATTTTTTTCCAAGCATCTTTGTATACACACCTGTGTTCAGCATTTACCCACTTACAAACTTTATCAAGTGTACTTTGGTACACAGACATCATAAAAATTAAAAGAATAATGTCATACAATCTTTTAGGAAAATAGGATGGTCCAGTTTCTTTTTGAAAAATATTTTGAGATGAAGTCCATACCTTGTTGGATGACTAATGAGAGAAGAACATTATATTTCCTCTTTGTCTTTTGTTATATCCTCATATTCTTTACTCATTAATTCTTGATTTTGAGAAAATTCATTCAGGATATTATTAAATGAGGTTTCACAGTCTGAGATTTTGCTTATATGATCAATGTTATCATCATTAGAGTCTAGAGCAGCACTGTCCAATATAACTTTCTGCAATAATGGAAATATTCTATATCTGCCATTTTTGATATGATGGTTATCAAGCATTTGAAACGTGGCTAGTGTGACCAAACTAAATTTTTAATTTAATTTAATTTTTAAAAATTAACTTAAATAAGCTTTGTCTGGCTGGTGGCTACCTAATTGAACAGTGCAGGTCTAAAGCACTCTTTGTTCTTTGCACTCACCTTCTGACCCATTTAATCATAGTAAAACGTTTGACAATTTTAAAATATATAAAATTTTGGGCCAGCCCGGTGGTGCACTGCTACAGTGCGCTGCTTGGGAGCGCAGCGGTGCTCCCGCCGAGGGTTTGGATCCCACATACAGACTGGTTCCCGCTCACTGGCTGAGTGAGGTGCGGGCGCAGCACCGAGGGTTGTGATCCCTTTGCCGGTCCCAGTCCGGTACGGGCACGACACTGAGGGTTGCGATCCGTTGCCGGACACAAAAAAAGACAAAAAGGAAAAAAAAAATATATATATAAAATTTTTTAAAATTAAAATATTTGTTAATTTTACTGCCATCATGGGCAGTAAACAAAAAATTTTGTATTCACAAATACGCTCAATGAAAGCTAAAGAAGAAAATCGAGACCATTGGACCCTGATATTCAAAAGGACCTCATAAAGGCAACTTATTTTCTAGTTCACTTTCTGCTGTTTTAAAAATAGCTCAATGATATCAATTTGGAGATTTCTAAATAAATTAATCCAATCACTATCTCTAGAAAATGCTCTTATGACAATTTAATCATTTGTCTGTTATAAAGGCAATTTTGTAAATAACACTTCAAAGTGATAAAATATACAGAAATAATTAAAAAACAGTTAAATGTTTCAGCTTTTCCCTCAGGATTCATAGCATGCTTTTTGTTGTCTGCTAGGAGAAGTTTTAAAAGCTAAGTTTTGCTATACACACTGCTCAGAAAGTAAAAGGACTCTTCTCATAATTCAAAGTCAGTTCAGAGCTAACTTTAAAGCACATTATTCCTTGTTTCATAAAGAGGGTATATGTGGGGATGGGGGGATAAGAAAGTTTATGTCTTGAGGTTAAAGAAAAATGTTTGAATCATGTTATCTTTGAAATCACAAACAAATGAAAATACAAATAAAAAAAGAGACAAAATATAGTAGGCTGGATCTAATGATATACCTTTGATCACATTACAAGTAGTTATAAAATGTATTATTGGTTTTGAGATTTAATTTGATTATGAGATTATGGCAGGTATGATTAAGACTTGTGAACTGTCATATAAAATTACATGGATGGATAATTAGATGTTTTTTGTTGATTAAAAATAAGTACATTTGAATCAGAGCACACTCTAATAAAAATATCATACCACACCCAGAAAAAAACAATACAAAGGAAAAACAACAACAAACAACTGAATTCTCAATTGCACTCAATGAAAGCTACTGGTACCATCCCTCCCCCCAATAATTATTTCTAAAATAAGATTTACTATTGCATACAAACCATCTGGAATGCAAAATTATGAGTCATTTGTGTCATCCCAACAAGACAATTGAAAAGCACTTAAAAACAAAAAGGGCAACTTAAATAAGAGAATTTGGGGGGAATAGAGATTCAATAACGAAAACAAGACAAACTAAAAAGATTATAACTTCTCAGTTCAGAACGATGAGGTCAAAAAAGAAATATTTGGAGCCTATAAATTCATCAAGGGTATATAACCAATGTAAACACAGGTTTTTCACCTATTCCCATTTGTCATAACCAGGGACATCCTTGTAGTAGATAAATTTAGAAAATCAATGCATTCATTCAATAAATATCTGAATTCCTCTTAACACACCACGTGAGTGAAGGTAGATTCTGGGTATATCGATGATTAAAAAATAAAAAAATTCTGGGCTCTAAGGAGTTCCTAGTTTGGTAGGAACAAAAGATTGGTATGCCAAATATAGTAAAACATTATGTGGTGCCTACCATGGAATATATAAAGATGAGAGTAAAAACTTCTGTCCAAAGGCCACCTAAAAATAATGCTGGAAGTAAATTTTGAAATGAATAAGAATTTGTCATAAGAATTGGGAAGGGACACAAATTAGGAAGAATATTCACTGTGTGCAAAGACAGAGAGGTCAGAGTTCAGAGAACTGCAAATAGTTTTGCAGGAACTAACGATGTGACCTGGAAAAGAGAAACCATGTTGTGGTGGGTATTGCATGTGATGCAACTGAGTCGGGTACTTATTCTGTATGTGACAGAGAACTGTAAGAGATTTTAAGCAGGAGAGGGATATGATCAGATTTGTCCTAGGTAAAAAGGTCTTTTTGGCAACTATGTGGAAAAGGTAATAGAGAAAGAAAAGGTAACAGAGACAGGTAAACCAGATAACAAGTAACTAATCTTTCTGGATAAAGATGTTAAGGGCTTGATTAAAAGCACAGAAAAGAGGAAGGAAATAAGATATAAAGGTTATTAAGGAAGGAGAAGAGACTAACCAGTGGAAACTACACTAAATGGGTAAATAGTGTGAAATATTAATCAAGATTTTGTGTGTTATGCTTATGGTTTTGCCTGGTAATATTACCACTTGTGGAAACAGGAAAGAACGTATATACTTTTACCAGAGAAGAGGATTAATTCAAGTTTTGAAAATGCTGCGTTTAAAGTCTTTCTACTAAAAATGTGGGCCATAGGCTGCAGACAGAAATACAGAATCTCAGGACCCATCCCAAATCTACAGAATTACACTCTGCCTTGTAACAAGATTCCCAGGTGATTCATATGTACATTGGTTTAAGTTATCTATGAGATCACCCAAGTAGAAATATCCAATGGCAGTCAGAATATGATTTCTAACAAAAGAAAAGTTTGATCTAAAGATATAACTTGGGAGTCATCAAGTAAGTACTGTCATTGAAACTGAGGGAGTGAAACATCATTTAAAGAGTATGAAGAGAAAAAAAATTTTTTTGGTTGGCTGGCCAGTATGAGTATCTGAACCTGTGACCTTGGTGTTAACGGCACCCTGCTTTTCTAAGTGAGCTAACCAACCCCAAAGAGAAAAAAATCTGAAGACAGACTCTGGCTAACAGTAACAACTGAAGTGTAGGTAGTAGAAAAGATGCCAGGAAAACAGTATAGAAAGAGGTGTTGGGAGTAGGAGGAAACCAGATCTGAAGTCACACAGTGAAAGGAAGAGAGTTTGACATGCTAGAGAGTCGAGCAAGATTTAGGAGGAAATAAAATGTCAGGAAGACAAGCCAGATTACAGCAGGTTAAAGAATGGCCGGAGGTGAACATTTAAAACTTTGCATATGAGACAGGCTGCAGCTATCACAGAAATGTTGATGTGAATTTTTTTTTTAAAAGATGGCCAAGAAATGAGTATGTAAATGCTTGATGGTTAGTAATTAAAACTTATTAACCAAAGAGGGAGTATAAGGTACAACAACAACAATATCTACCATTTAATATCCTCAGTACTGGAATAGTGCTTGACATATAGTAAGCACTCAATAAATATAAAATTTGTGAATGATTTATTCTTTTTTTTTTTTCCTTTTTTGTCTTTTTTACTGACCAGCAACAGATCGCAACCCTCAGTGTCGCGCCCGTACCGGACCGGGACCGGCAACGGGATCGCAAACCTCGGTGTTGCTCCCGCACCTCGCTCAGCCAGTGAGCGGGAACCGGTCTGTATGTGGGATCTGAACCCTCGGCGGGGGCGCCACCACACTCCCAAGCGGCGCACTGTAGCAGTGTGCCACCGGGCCGGCCCCGTGAATGATTTATTCTATATTTGCTGGCAGTACACACACATTAAGTGACTTACATGTTATCTCATTTAGTCCTCAAAACAGCCCTGTAAGATAGGTATTAACCTATTTTTATTTTATAAGTGAGAAAATCAATGACAATAATGCTAATGGATCAGTATTCTTCCCAGCAAAACTCCAATGTAGCATTATAAATCTCAAGCATCACTACCAATCAATCATAGTTGGTATGACAAGTAAAAAACCATTTGCTACCATTTTCAAAACTCCTTTCCATGTCTGAAGTTTTATGATTCTAATACAAGGGTTGGCAAACTATAGACTCTGGGCCTAATCTGGCCTGACTGCTTTTATAGAACATAGCCACACTCATTCATTTAAGTATTGTCTATGGCTGTTTCCATGTTATGATAGCAGAATTCAATAGCTGCAACAGAGATGATGTTGCCTGTAAAGCAGAAAATTTTTACTACCTAACCCTTTACAAAGTTTGTCAAGCCCTCAAAAGCCCTACAAAATTAGGGAAAATCCACATTTTTTTTTTAAGAGACAGACGTATTCTTTTTTTTTAAAGATGACCAGTAAAGGGCTCTTAACCCTTGACTTGGTGCTATCAGCACCACGCTCTCCTGAGTGAGCCAACCAGCCATCTCTACATAGGGATCTGAACCCGTGGCCTTGGTGCCATCAGCACCACACTCTCCCAAGTGAGCCACGGCCTGGCCCTAGAGACAGACATGTTCTTAACATGGTAAAACTCATGCTAGAGAAGACAAACGTGATTACTTACACTGTTACTTTTGTCACTCACACAAGTGAAATGATAGAATACAAGGTCCAATCTACACGAGAAATTATTATATATACTGTTTTTCATATTTAAACAACTAGAACATGGAAAACAAAAGTATTTTAGGAGACATATTTGGAACTGGCTAAGAAATATGATCTGGGGCTTTTACATAAAACCAAGGGGTTTAATGTGGATAAAACATACCAAAACATTAACTTACTTTTCTGTTTTATGAAATGGCTAATTTAAATTGAGTGATCTTAAACAATTACAATGTAGTATAAGCTAAACCATAATAAAGGTTATCATGATAATCCCAGAAGCTACCTGATGTTGAAGACAAAGAATATGCAGTAGCAATGACATGTAATTACTGTAAAAAGTGACAATTCTCCATGTTCTATTCCAGAATATCTTTAAGGTAGAAATTTTGAAAGTGGGAATATAATAATAGTTTAATCAGAATTACACCAAAAACTTCTCTACCTAGGTTTGCAGTGTGTAAAAAAAAAAAAGAAAAAAGAAAAAAAACCCACCAACTTTTCAATGGCTCAGAAAATACTGATATTTATACATAATTATATTAAGTATGGTTATGCACCATGTTAATGAATTAAAAAATCATTTTTATTTTAGGCAAGCTTGTATTTAAATATTTATACATAGTTATTTTATTTATTTATTATTTTTTGGTGGCTGTTTGATACAGGGATCAAAACCTGGACCTTGGTGTTATCAGCAGCATGCTTTGACCAAGTGAGCTAATCAGCCAGCCCCTTACACAAAGAATTAAAATTTGATTGTTTTCAAAAGGAAAAGACAGTATTACTAAATGTACCCAAAGGTTTGATAATTTAACTATACATAAGAAATATATATTACTGTAGACACAATAAAATCTGAAATAATAAATAGGGAGGCTAATTGCAGTATCAAAGCCATTTTTGATCCTCATGAAAATCTAAGCCACGAAAGGTTATTAATAAAACAAGTCGGGGGGTGGGGGGAAAGCAAGGAAATATAATCAATACAGTTAAAAAGTGATTGCCAAAAGTTTCTAGGAGTAAGAATAATCACACTATCATTCAGAGAACTGATATAAAAAAGCCAAAACAACAATGGTACAGTTCTGAGTTCAAGTGTTTGAAGTTAAAAAAAAAAAAAAAAAAATCAAAGAGTAAGGAATTTTCCCCGCAAGCACAAGTAGACATTATATTCTGTGCTACATCAGAAAATGTGTTATTCTAACAAAGAATGTATTTGATTAGATCTGTATCTGCTTTGGGTCTCATAAAAGATGTCCCCAAGTCAAACTACTATATTATATTTCTGTGCCAAACAAGCAATATTTTATTATAAATAATTCTAGGTTGGCAATAAAAGGCATGTGCTAATACAGGCAAATTTATAAAATACTAAATCCAATAAATTCTCTTGCCATTAAGTAAATAAGGAAGAAATCATGCGAAAGTCAGCAAAAAGTCAAAACAGTGGGGCTGGCCAGTTAGCTTAGCTAGTTAGAATGTGGTGGTGATACACCAGGGTCCAGGGTTCAATCCCTGTACTGGCTGGCTGCCAACAAACCAAACCAAACCAAACCAAACCAGAATGAGGCATATAAATAGAAAACTTACACATTTCAGTTTAAAAAAAAAAAAAAGAGAGAGCTGCATTACCTTCAGACTAGTTTCATAAAACTGATTTTCAAGTGACATGCAAGAACAAAAAAGCCTTATTAGTTCAAGCCTTTTTGGAGCTGCAACATTCCATTACTGTTTGATGTCAACCACAAAAATATACTTTCACAATTATCCTTTAACATATTTATCACAGAAATTTCCTGTGAAGATATACACATATGACTTTCTCTCTTTTGTATCCCAAATTTTATGATAATTCTCTTCCTGGTGATTTGTCATTTTGAGTAGGTCTACTCTGATTTATTGCAATTATTCCTTAGGAGTTTTACATAAATCAATTCAAGATGAGTTTGGATATGTTTGTCTACCCCAAAGCTGATGCTGAAATCTGATCTCCAATGTGGCAGTGTTGGGAGGTAGGGCCTAGAGGGAGGTCTTTGGGTCATAAGAGTGGATCCAGGGGTGAGTGAGTTTTCACTCTCCTTACTTCCCAAGAGTGCTGGTTGTTAAAAGAAGCCTGGTGCCTTCCTCCCTCCCTCCTTTTCTTCTCCTCCTCTCTTGTCATGTAATCTCGCACACCAGCTGCTCTGATGCAGCCCCACTACTCTTTGCCACGAGTGGAAGTGGCCTGAGGCCTGTACCAGAGTAGTTGCTCCAGAATCATGAGCCAAATAAACTTTTTTAAAAAAAAAATAAATTACCTGGTCTCAGGTATTGTTTTAGCAACACAAGAACGTACAAATACAATTCACATTTAAAATATACTAGACGGTGCCTTGGGGCCTGCCTGGGACCCAGGTCATAGAGAAGGGGACTGGACCCCTCTCCCACAACCAGGCACCCTGCACCAGTGCCTTGGAGCCCACCTAGGGACCAGGGGTATGGAGCTGAGGCCCAGACCCCCCCCCCCCCCCGGACCGGGCCCCCCCCCCACAACCAGGCTCACCATGCCAGTGCCTTGGGGCCTGCCTGGGGACCTGGGGCTGGAGAAGGGGACTGGACCCCAACTCCCACAACCAGGCACACCGTGCCAGCACCTCAGGACCCACTTGAGAACCGGGGCATGGAGCCAGGGATTGGATACTCTCCACAACCAAGCACACTGCCACCACCAAGGAGCATGTCAAAAACATCTCTTCCATGTGGGTGGCCCACCACAGCCACCACAATAACCATGGCTGCCGTGAAGGCAGTTAGATGCCTTAACCACCAAGCAGATGGTCTGCCAGCCACTGGAGTGCGTTGACACAAGGAGAGTCACCAGCAGAGATAAAGGAGGAGGATGTCTCTCTCCACAGAGCCCATTTCAGAATGACAGAAGAGGCATCTGCTCTATGATAATATTGGGGGACCTGATCATGCCTCTCAGCATTGGACAGATCATTTGGGCAGCAGATCAACAGAGTAACCACTATCCTTTCAGAGGGAGAGAAGAAATCTAGGGTGATTAGATGGGGGAGGGGGGAGGGAAAAGGGGATGGGGAGGGATTGGACAAGGGGCATAAAGAATAATTACGATTTGTAACAATATATATGCTAGTAATAGTGATTTGATCAACATATCTCAATGCTGAACCCCCAAAATATGTATAATCAATTTTGATTAAATAAAATTAAAAAACAAACACCCCACCCAAATTAAAATATACTAGAGGGGATAGCTGGTTAGCTCATTTGGTCAGAGTGTGGTGCTGATAACACCAAGGTCAAGGGTTTGAATCCCCCTACCAGCCAGCCACCAAAACAAAACCAAAAAACAAACACAAACAAACAAACAAACAAAAACACCTAGACTGGTGTGTTATTTAAAGTAATTTCATTTACATCTGGTAAAGGAAAGGCTCTCATAAAATTTATATCCAGCAAAGGAAAGGCTCTCCTTTTAAGAAAATAACCACTTCATGTGTTGTTTTTTAAATCTAAATTTCATATATTGTATTTGCTTACAGTAAAGTAACTTAGTATTCACCAATTATCTATCCTAAGACTCCACCTCCATGAAAACAAATGTGAAAAAAATTCATATACTACTGAAAAGTATAGTCCTAAAAGTTTTCACTCCTGGGAACATTTAAAACAACTGTTCTTGTGAAATGATGATTTTAAATGATGAAATAGTTTTTTGGAGGTAATTTTACATACCTTGGACTTGAGGGAACCTCCCCAATTTTCATCCACAGACTTCAAGAATAGCTCCTGCATACAGCTAAAAAAGAAAAAAACAGGAATTTTAAAAACTGGTATAAATTTTAAAATGTATTTAATATGAAATTGCAGAGTATAAAGATTACAGTTAAGCAGATATATAGATCAAACAAATGTCGGAGCTGGATAGGACCAAGTATTTTAAATGGTAGAGGAACTTAAGCCCTACTTGGAATATTCTTAAACCTACCCAAAAAGACACAAGGAGATAAGGAGACTTGACAATAAACTTTAATAGGTAAGATGTCCTAGTACTGTGAACTGACTGTTCTCCCCCAAATCACAGAAGCTTGACCTTCACTTAATAGTGCTAAGAGGGGAAGAAATCTAATTATTTGAAAGGTGGGGCCTTTAAGAGATGATTAAATTGTGAGGACTGTGCCCTCATGAATAGACTGAACCACTCATGGAGTAATGGGCATAGTTCTGATGGCTTTATAAGGAGGGCAAGTGAGGGGGTTAGCTTTCTCTTGCTCATACCACTTTCTTGCCGTGTGACACCCTGTGTCACTGTATAGAGTCACCACAAAGATGGCCTTTACCAGATGTGCCCTCCGGAACCTTGGACTTCCTACCCTCCCAAACTATAAGAAATAAATTTTATTCCTTTACAAATTATCCAGTTTTAGATATTCTGTTATAAGCAACAGAAATCGGAGTAATACACCTCGGAAGCTCTTTACAAAATCTTAAAGATTCACGAGTTTTTTTTTAGGGTGATAAATTGAACATGAGTATATATCCATCTATCCAAGAGATACTTAATGAAAACTCTTTCTGGTTGCTTTCAATATTAAGTGATCAATATTTTAACATTAAAACCAAAACCAAATACCTTTTAAAAGTAGTTATTATAGGAAGTACTAGGTAGAGATATTATAAGAAAAACAGTAAAATTTCATTATAAAGAACTCAAATGCAAATATTTTTCTTTAATGAAATTCAGTTGAAATGGATTCAGCAGTAAATATTGCATTTCTAAGCTATAGAATCTCCATATTCTCTTTATAGTGAAAGCTCACTATAAAAAACTCAAATGCAAATATTTTATGGCAATGAGTTCAGCTGAAATGGATTCAATGGTAAACATCACTTTTTTTTGTAGCTGTAGAGCCTGCTTATTCTTTTTATAAGGCAGGGATATGCTTGGGAATGTGCTGTGACTCTAAGAGAAGACTGCCAATTTCATTTCGTTTCTTTCTAGCTCTTACGTTTTTTTTTAAAAAAATAAAAGTTCAAGAGTTAAAGATAGATTTCACTTTTTAAAGTTCTAAAATAGCATTTATTTAGTTAAAAAAAGAATCATATGCACTACTCATGTTTATTTAAAGTACTTTGGAAAATACAGAAAAGCACAATGTAGAAATTTAAAAATCACCTCAATTCAACGTATTCAAAAGATAATGACTTTTAACATTTTGATGATTCTGGGCTAGATGAGAAGTTCTTAAGTTTTTGAGGGTCACTTTTGAGGATCTGATAGAATTTTGCTTTAATGCAGGCTGCTCATTCATCAATGCTCTGGAACCACTGATGGATTTCAAAGTAAGAACTCTGATGATCTGTCAGGCTCCTTGCAGTAGTAAAAATTTAATAGGTCGACTTAGTTCTATGCAATAAGTTGCTTTTGAACAAGATTTGGTTAATCTTGTTTAAATAACTCCAGAAAAAAAAATCTTAAAAAATATAAGGCTATATTACCAATAAGCCAATTAAGAGAAGCTTACCATCACTAGTCATTAGGGAAATGCAAATCAAAACCACAACAATAGGCCACTTCACACCCATTAGGATGGCTAATATCAAGAAAACAAAACAAGCAGTAGTGAGGACGTGAAGAAATTGGAACCTAGTGCACTGTTGTTTGAAGTGTGAAGCAGTGCAGCCACTACGGAAAATGGAACAGTAGTTTCTTTAAAAAATTATAAGAAAATACCATATGATCTGCAATTCACTTCTGGGTATATAGTCAAAAGAAGAGAAACAAGGGACTCAAACAGATACCTGTACACCCATGTTTATAGTAATATTATTTACAACATTCAAAAGGTGGAAGCAACCCATGTGTTCATCAAGAGATGAATGGATAAACAAAATGAGGTATGTACGTACAATGGAATATTATTCAACTTTAAGAAAGAAAATTCTGACACATGATACAACATGAAGGAACCTTGAAGACATCTTGCTAAGTGAAATAAGGTAGTCACAAAGGACAAATTCGAGTACTGCATGATTCCACTTAAATAAGGTAACTAGAGCAGTTAAATTCAGATACACAGTAGAATGGTGGTTGTCAGGGACTTGGGGGACGGAGGAATAGGGAATTACTGTTTAATGGTGTTGGGAAAATAGAATGGGTGTGGTTTTAGCACATCCATTGTAAGCAAATTGTGTGGGTGTGTGTGTAGTTAGTGTGCATGTGTGCCAATTTATCTTTTTGTTTTGTTGCTATTCTTGTGTGGAAGTGAGAGAGAGAAAGAGAGAGTGTGAGACTGAGAGAGTGAGTGAGTTTTGGTGAAGCAGGTGAGTGGGCGCCCAGTGCAGCCATGCTTTCCAACCTATCGCTCCAAGGACCTTTTGGCTGGTTACCTAGCTCATAGATCTGCGTGTGAGGGGTCTGGTAACCCAACCTGGCATGTGAAGGGTTTGTGACCCAGTCTGTGAATGGGCTTGAGGGGTCTGGGAGCTCCAGAACCAGCCCTAGCTCGACAATCGGCCTAGTAGACAGGATTAAGAGCTACACAATTGGTGCTGTGAGGATTCCAGGCCTTAGCCAAGCCAGACAAATGGGTATAGAGTTTCAGTTTGGAAAGATGAAGAAAGTTCTGGAGAAAGATGATGATAATGGCTGTTTAACAATGTGAATGTAGTTAATGCCACTGAACTGTACACTAAAAAATGGTTAAGTCCGGCCCGTGGCTCACTTGGTAGAGTGCGGTGCTGATAACACCAAGGCCACGGGTTCGGATCCTATATAGGGATGGCCCGTTTGCTCACTGGCTGAGCGTGGTGCTGACAACACCAAGCCAAGGGTTGAGATCCCCTTACCGGTCATCTTTAAAAAAAAAAAAAATGGTTAAAATAGTGAATTTTATGTATGTATATTTTATCACAATTAAAAACATATACGGCCGTATTAAAATCTGGCTTGTAGGTTTCTTTTATTTGTGATCCCTTGGAAACTTTTGGTGGAGATTCCATTATCTGACATAATGACATTTCTCTACATCACTGTTTCCCAATATTTTTCATATCATGACACATGGAAAATGATAATAATTGTATGGAGCGCTGGAGGTAAAAGGAGGAAGCTGCTTATAACTGGCGATGATTAGCCAGAGAACCTTGCTTACTCCAGACCCCACTTGGTTGTCTCAAGCGCTGAATTCAGTATCCTAGCATATCCATAACCCATTCATGGAAAAAAAGTTTCTGCACCACAAACACACACACCGATTAATTAAAAACATTAGAAACATCATTTAATGGGAAGGAAGCTCAGATGTGACATTTTCCAGGCAAAGTTTTCTTGATTTCCTAGTCTCAGGGACTTTCCTGGTAAACTTCCACAGAACTCTGCTCTCATGACAATGTATATCAAATATTCTATGACTTGACTGTCGGCAGAAAAAGTCTTACCTTAATCTATCCCAGAACTGGCACAAAGTTGCTCAATATACTGCGCTAAATGAAGAGAACTGTTCATTTAGCAAAATTAAACGCCTCTTCATCACATAACTTTAAAAATACTTCAAGTTCCTTTGACATACTTTGTAGAGTAGTAATGTAAAGTTGCATAGCATCATTATAGTCAGAGAAGCATTAATTTGTGATGCTAGTCAACATTTTACTCATGAATATATAGTGTTCATAGGAAAATATGTGCTTTTCATGGCAAATAAATAATTTAACCATAGACTGCAGTAAATTTTAATGCCTCATAAAGTAATCACAAGCATCTTTGGCATCATACACAATGTCACACATAATGAAATATGTGCCACCTATAAATAACAGGAATTCTCTAGGGCTTAAAGTATGAAAGGACGAAATAAAAAAGTTAAAATTTGCAATTCCTTGACTTTAACTGAATTCCAACCATAAAAATGCTCACCTTCAAACATTTAGGGAAAAATGTCAACAGAAGAGAAAAACCAAAGAAGCAAGTTATATAACTTCTTATAGCAAGTTGGTAGGCCTCTTCCTTACATGCATTAAAGAAACCTTATTTAGATAGACAACCTAATTCTAGGCACTAGTAAGTCATTATTCCTGTAGGATTATATTATACTAGCCCAAATAATTTGAATGGAAATATATGAAAACCTTCAGAAAAATATGAAAATGATACATAAAACCACACCTTTTCCCTTTGGAGTCTATATTTTAACGTAACACCACCATGGTTTTAATGTTTGTTCCCCCCCAAAGCTTGCATAGGAACTTAATCCCCAATATGTTATTTGAAAGGTGGGCCTTGAAGAGGTAATAGGATTGTGAAGACTATACCCTCATTAATGGATTAATCCATTAATGTGTTAATGGTTTAATGGTTTATCAGGGAGTAGACTGGGGCTTTATAAGGAGAGGAAGAGAGCATGTGGATAATGGATTTTGGATGTGACTGGTGCCATTGTGCACACAATAAGCACAAAATAGCTGCCGGCCTTGTCTTCCACACCAGCACCAAACTCCTCCCCACTTCCTTTTACGAGAAGCCTCGTGAGTTAAACAGAAACCCTTTTGCTTCCTCAAGGGTGCAGTTCTTCACCCTGGTTGCATAGTTCCCACATTAGCATAATGCCCCTCCTTGATGGTATCAGCCAACCCTTAGTGCCCTATATAAGCTCTACCACCCCCATACCTGGTGCTGCCCCCCATTTTGAGGGCAGCCCTGGGCTGCCTCTCACTTTGAGCACAGCCCGGCAGATTCTTTTCCTTTAGTAAAGCTTGAACGGTACCCGGTATCTCGGCTCATTTTCATTCACTTGACATGTGCTCCCTCTCAGCCCTCCTATGTGATACCCTGCATTACCATGGGACTGGGCAGAAACAGCCCCCAGCAGGAAGAAGGCTCTCACCAGATGTGTTCTCTTGACCTTAAACTTTCCGGCTTCCAAAACTGTAAGAAATAAATTCTGTTTCTTTACATATTACCCAGTTTCAGGTATTCCATCATAAGCAATAGAAAACTGACTAATACGCTTATGATTGCCAGGTATTCCTAAACTTCTGATAGGGTTCTCTGGGTGGGAAATACAAATATCTAACTACCTCAGCTCCACCACTAATTTAGCTTATTTGTAACAGGATTTCTGAATATGCTAATTTCTTGTTTAAAAAAATAAGTGACTTTTATCCATTTTTCTTAAGATAAATTCTAGCTTTGTGGTTAGCAGATTTTTCTCCAGTTTAAATAAATATATTTTAAGTATTACTAAGATTATTTGTATATAGTTCAATTTTAGATTCTATATATTTCATACATTTTACTAAGATTTTGCGACAATGTACACCTTTCCTTATAGAAAGACTTCCCTGAGAACTAATTACTGCAGGAATGTAATGACTTTTCTCCTCATACTCAGCTGACCATCCTCCTGATAACTTTGTTTTAACTAAAGCCCAACTAGTTGCTACAAAAAGATTCAGATTAACAGCAAGACAAAAAGCTGATATATGCTGTTTCTCACCAGATACCTAGATTCTAAAATAGGTTAATTTATTACACTGAACAAAAGGAACACTTGAGCTATGTAAATTTTCTGAATTTTTTTTTAAAAAGTGCTGCATTTTTTAACTTTTGTTGCCATCATACCACCACCATCACCACCACAAATCTCTAAGCCTGTAAATCTGTAAATCTCCAAGTCAAACTACTTTCCAGCACTGAGCACTTAGTATATTTTTGCTGGTGATGAAAATCATGACTCTAAAGTAACATGACAGTAAGACAACCTTGAATAAACTAATTATTTAAGCTAAGCCAAACTAAATATCAAATTTTCACACAACATGATATAGTGAAAAGAGTTCAAAAAATTGAACAAGTTATTGGTCCAATTCTGGCTCCCAATCACAAGCAGAATGTCCCCCTTGGGTAATTAATTTTCTGAGCTTCAGTTTATTGTTTGAACTAAAGGGAAATTACCTACTTTCCAGAGTTGCCATAAGGAGTTAAAAAAAAAAAAAAAGCCCCAAACCTGGATTCTTTAATACTTAATAATTAACAACAGCTATTATTACAAACTTTCACACTGTTGGTTAAGTTCAAGTTGTGTACTTGAAACTCATTTTCATGCATAGTTAATAGAGTTTTTTGTTCAGGGACTATTCAGGGCTATCATTCATTGTTCTCCTGTGATTAGAATGGCCACTCCAAAAGCTTTCAAATTCAAATTAACTTACAGCAATCTTCTCAACTCTGACAGTACACCAGAATTACCTAGGAAGATTTTAAAAATTACTGATCCCTGGAACCCACTCCAGACAAACTAAATTAAGATATTAGAGATAAGATCCAGGCATCAGCATTTTAATTACTACTACTTTTAAAGCTCCGCAAATGATTGTAATGTGTGGCCAGTGATGAGAACGTTGCCTTGTACCATACCTATTAATAAGGCAAACTTGTAAACTGATGAAACAATAGGTTTCTGCTCAACAGACTAACCAAATTAATTCTAAAAGGTAAATCATGTAAGCATTGACTAAAGCAAGACAAATGCTGCAGTATGTTTTTCTTTTTTTTTTTTTTTTATACTTACGAGGTACTGCTTGTAGCCACATATTTTCATTTTTGAAAACTACTCTATTTAAAGGAAAAATTTTAGTATTATTAAAGAAATTCAACAGTACCATTAGAAAAAACTGAAATAAATTTTAATGAAAGTAATTAAACTTGGTTTTTATTCTCCTATAGTGCTAGTTTTGTTCATATTAAAATTTTTCAAGCCAAGTTAATATACCATTCACATAATTATGAATATTAAGTAGTAATATAAAGAAAATGCTCTGTTAGGCGAACAAAAGCAAAAATTTTAACTGCTGAGCAGAATTCAGATCTGAGGAGTAACTCTTCTTACAGGTCTACTGAAGGCTAGCCCTTAAATAAATTAAAAGAATTTTTTTTTTCTTAAGTAAAATGAAGGAATTTTAAAATAAGGAAGTATGGCTAATAGTGTGATGAAAGCTGAGCATTATATTTTGAGCACCCAATTAAAAAACAATTATGATACAATCAAATATATATGTACTTTTTCAAATATTAACTGCATGCAGTATAATTTCTTAAAATCAACTTTACTGCTTTCATATAATGAAAAAATATATCACGCAGAAGCTGTTTTTTACAAAATTTGGCCAGCTAATTCTCAGTGGAAATGTTTTCACATAAACTATGTTTAGTGGTCTGCTAATGTTTTAAATTTTATTCATTATTCATCAAATCATTCTCATATTTTCTGATATTTTAAAAAGTACCTGTAGAGCTAGAAACAATAAGCTACAATTACCCATGGACAAATAATTAGGGCACTACATTTTTTGTGATCTAGTTGTAACCTTTTGTCAAGATTTCACAGTTTAAGTCATATGGCAGATTTTCTACAACGTATAAGGCAAACAGTGTATCTGTTGACACTTCCATATCCACTGTGACTGATGGCATTCTTGCTTAGGAACAATGGATGCACACTGGGAATTAAGGGGAAAAATCCAGTTTTATAATTTTAGCAAGCAAAGCTGGCAAATATAATTCTCTAATACTATATCCCTGAGATTAAACTATTCATTTTGAGGCTTTCTACTGAATTCTGAAAAAATATAAAGCAATGACGATATGCCCAAGGAAGCTCATTAAGTTTAAAACTTATTCTACTACACTATTAAAGTGCTATTACTTTTTATATCTTTAGTTCCTGCCTTGAGATTGAGAAGAAAAGTTACAAAACAAGCAAAGGAACGTCCAGCTTAATTTAAATTAGGCTCTAAAGAAGGTAAGAATACACTGTGGGAATCCTTCCATAAAGACAGAATCAATGTTCCACTAAAAACTCAATGAAAATATACAAAAATAAAATAAAATAAATTGAAAGTGAAAATGTTTCTTTGACACTATAGCATTCTAGATCAGACCATTCTAACTGTGAAACCTGAGGAAAAAAAGAAACAGATTTCTTTCAATACTGTCATAACATATAGGATTTGTATATACACCAAACAGAATTTGTATATACACCTAAAACAAGACAGGTAAGACTGTAATGATGAGACTTCCACCTGGAAACAAATACACCATAGATACACACATCTGCACATACCCCTCCTACCCCCACATCCACACATACTTCAGCTACAGGTATGTGTGATCCAGGGTCATCACTTGCGAAGAATGCATTCAATTCTACTGATACTTAGAAAATATCGCACAATGAAAAGAAATAACTAGAAAATGAGAATATGGCCATTATATTTTCTGAAGTCCAAATAGCCAAAAAATTGGTAAAAATGATTCTAAACTTGAATATCTTAGTAAGTAGTTTTTAAATAAAACCAACTAGCCCCTTGGTAATAACTTAAAGTAAAAATATTTTAGAAAATGGCAAAGTATTCACTATATAATACTCAATAGATCAAGAGTTTGGATCCCTGTACCGGCCAGCCACACACACAAAAAAATAAAATAAAAATAAAAGCAAAACAAAACACCTCAACAGAAAAAAACACAATGCCTTTTTGCTACTAAATGTTTAAAAAATACAACCTATTTTTCCTGTTAATCTGAAAAACTGAGATCCAGTCAAAATATGTTTCAACATTCAAACATTCAGTAGTACTAAACACTGAACATAAAGGTGCTAAATATGGCAGCAAAAGCTGCTTTTCAAAAGAAATCAATTCTCTGTGTTAGTGCTGATATTACCATTCCAATAATGAACACTGTTTGCCATAAAAAGGGGCAATTACAATCTTGAAGAAAGGTTTACAAATATCTGAAAACAACACACAAAACAGCTAGCACAAATTAAATTATGGTATCTCCCTACTAAAAGTAAAAAAAAGTAATCACCTGATATATTTTAACTTAAAAAATCCTATAATAATCCTAAAACTTAAATATTATATAAAACTTGAGAGCAGCAATATGAAACCAGAAAAAACAGAAGTTACGCCGCACATTTTTATTTTTGCTTGCTCTTTGACAAATACACTATTTTAGAATTCATTCTGGTACACAGACAAAATTCACGGCCTTCTAAATTAAAACTTTTAATGCTCATTTCTTCAAAAATAAAACTGAAAAGGCAGTTTGTAGCTAAAGGGGTATGCTTTATTAAAAATTATTCTCTATTGCTGCCCCTTTTCTGATCCACCCACTCACCAGCACTACCTTAATATGCTACCACCCTGTAACTAGTCAAAATCTTTTGAAGCCCTCTTGTGTTGGGGTTACCAGTATCTCAAGTAAGACACTGGAAAGCACCTTCGTGCATCCCTATTTTCCTCCAACTCAGTCCAAAAAATCCTGTAGGTTTTATTGCCTAAATCTATTTCATATTTCACACCTGTCCCTTCTCTATTTTCACTGCCAGTGTGTTAGCTCAAGCTTCTGGTAAATGGCAATGTAAGTTATTTTACTGGCAACGGTATCCCCCCTTCTGCTCTATCAAGTATTGTTCACACCAACAAAAGTTATTAAAATACAAATCTAGATACCAGCGCACTGTTTATAATCCTTTAATTTTGTCCCTTGCCCATAGGATAAAGTCCAACTCCTTGTAAAGGTACACAAGGCCCTACATCATTTGGCTCCTGCTCATCTACCCCTCATCATCATCTCTCATCATAACTTAGCTATCTGATTTATTTTATATGGCCACACTCTCCTGCCGCTGTGCCTTTTCATTAACTTTTCCTTCTGCCAGAGAGGCTCTTCTCCTAATCATTTTCCAACTTACCATATGCATCAACTCCTCTAAGTAAGTGGTGATATTTACCTGACCTATCAAATGGTTATCCCTTCCTTCTGGGTGCTTTTGTAGCACATATATATATTTTGTTTACAGTCCATATCTCACTGAATTCTTTAAAGAAATCAATGCACCTGGAAATGATAAAAAAAGAAATAGTACAAAAGGGTATAAAGTAAGAAGTAAAAATCTTCCTGTCTCTCATCCTCCACTAAATAACTTTTAAACTGTTTGTTTTAAGTTCCGTTGCTCAGTTCCATAATTAATACAGTTATGTCTATAGTTCATTACATACCAACTTTAAGAGATCTATTGATTCCCTTCTCCTTCTAACTTTTATTTTTAATTCTTTAAAAATAAGTTCTGTTACCTTCATAACATTAGATATTATGTTTTAGCACAGCATAGAATATCCTGCCAACTGAATTCTGGCAGTCCAGTTTCAATGTCCATTTCTTCTACTTCTCAAGGATAGTAATTTTGGTCTTTTCTTTACATCCTTAGAGCCTATTCCAAGAAGAATTATTTAGTGTATAAATGGGAAGCTTATTTTGACTCTGAGTGGGTGTATCCAGGAAATGTTGTTGTAAGGCAGTCAATTATTTTAAGAGTTTATTTCCTTTTTAAGTATTACAATCTGCAAATGTGACAATGTTTTAATACGCTTAGGTAGAAGCTAATCCTAACTTGTAAACACCTAAAAAAATTGATATTTGTCTTATATGTTAAAGGCATATGTAAAAAATAAATTTAAATATTTTCAGTTCAATTAAATAACTCCATAAAATAAGCTTTAAAACTTTTATTATACAAATATATGATACATATATTGCTAGTTACTTATTAGCTGTATGACATTAGGCAAGATCTACATGCCTCAGATTCAGCTATGAAATGGAGATAATAGTACTTACCAAGTTGTGAGAATTATATAAACTAATTCATTTAAAGTGTTTGAACACTGAGTTACTACAGTAAGAACTTAATGTTATAGGCTACTATTATTTTATTTTATTTTTTTTTTGTCTTTTGTCTTTTGTCTTTTTTTCCGTGTCCGGCAACGGATCACAACCCTCAGTGTTGCCCCCGTACCGGACCGGGGACCGGCAACGGGATCGCAAGCCTCAGCGTTGCTCCCGCGCCTCGCTCAGCCAGTGAGCGGGAACCGGTCTGTACATGGGATCCGAACCCTCGGACGAGAGCGCCACCGCGCTTCCCAAGCGGCGCACTATCCAGTGCGCCACCGGGCCGGCCCCCTAGGCTACTATTATTAAATAAATACTTGTGTCATTATTTAGAATTGTTACTCAGGAGTCTTAGTGATACACTGAACTTTAACTATTGCCAAACATTATTCATATCCTTAAAAAAAGCTTCCTTGTGAATAATGTTTTTATAATTAGAATAATCTGTTAAAGACATTTATGTTTTTGTTTCCTTTGAAGAAGTCAGTACATGTACTGATGCTACAGACATACTACAAAAGTGAAACTATTTTAAGCAACTGAAATTTCTTAGCAGCTATAGTTTTACAGTTAGCTTAATCTCCATTTCATCCTTCTGTTTTACACACCAGAAGCATTCTGACAGGCTGAAGCTTAAAATTTGTCATTAACTTGAGTAATTAATGCTGTTTAAGTTGACTTCTGAATCACTCTGAAACTGGCTACAGAATTTCCTTGCAAATTGAAAACAACGAAATTTTTTAATGCTCTTTTTTCAAAACTTAGAAAAATTATGTGACCGACTGATAGAGTTTGGATGTGTTGTCCCCTCCAAAACTCATGTGGAAATTTAATCCCCAATGTGGCAATGTTGGAAACTGATTGAGTCATGGGGTTGGGTCCCTCATGAATGGAGTAATGCTCTCCCTGGGGGCAAGGTGCCTGAGTGAGATCTCACTCTATTAGTTCCCACAAGAGCTGGTTGTTTAAAAAGACCCTTGCACCTCCTCTCTCTCTCTCTCTTTCTTGGTTTCTCTCACCATGTGATCTTGTACCCACCAGCTGCCTGCTGCTTTCTGCCATGAACAGAAGCAGCCTGAGGCCTGTGCCAGATGCAGTTGTCCCAGAATTGTAGCCAAATAAATCTCCGTTTTTTATAAATTACCCAATCTTAGGTATTCTGTTATAGCAACACAAAACTGTTTGGTTGAGACTCAAAGCCAAATTTGGTAATATATATTCTTCAAAAACACTAAGTAATAAAAGCCATTAAAGTTTGTGGTAAATTGAAAAATAAAGATTTGATAACTGTTAATAAAAAGTACAGATGGAATTCTATTGTTACAACTGTTAACTATAAATGCAAAAAAAGGCCTTCAGAAAGCCTATCTGGTGTTTTACGTGTAACTCACTCAACTTACAGTAACTCTGTGAAGTAGGTATTACTATTAAAATTTTTAAGATGAGAGGCAAAATAGCCTAGAGGTTTAAAAAGAAGGGGCTCTGCAGTCAGTCCTAAGATGAAGCCAGATTCTGGCATCTAATTGCCAAGTAACTTTGGGCAGATTATGTCCTAATTTCCTTTTCTGTCAAATAGGAATACTTACATTATCTATTTAATCCTCATAACAACTCTATAACGTAGGTAGAGAACTTAGCTCATAACCAGTGTAAAATAAACACTCAAAGGTGAGCCAATGTAAGTACTATGACAAAACTGAGGATCCCAGAGTAATTTGCTTGCTCAGTCACAAAGTCAATAAGCGAAGAAGCTGAGATGAAAATGCAACTCTCTCAAAAACTCTTCTTATAAGAGACAAGGAGATAAACTTCTAATGAACTATACACATGTTAATAGTACCTCTGTAGAGACTCTGGCCTGTTGGAGTGCATGTAAATGTTGAGGCAGAGTACAATACACACCAAAAATGATAAGACTACTATATAAAGCTGGTGAATTAGCCTGCTACGAGTAGGTAATAAAGTTGGATCCAGCTATACTTTTAAATTTATTTTATGCACTGTTTAGTTCCATTTATTCAAATCTAGTTTAATAATAGTAATATTGAAGATAAATGTTTATTATTTTTCTATTATCTGAAAAATAGATTTTTAAGTGAAAACAAAAGCCCTTTCTTTAATCAAATACCCAAACCGTTGAGCTATTTTCCAGAGTAAGTAATGGTATGATTTGGTGGTCTGTAGCCTAGGCTTCCACTTGTATTCTGTCAATGATACCAAGACATTCTAAAACTCAAATAAGAGAAATGTCCTTTCAATCTGCAGAGTTTTTGTTCCAAATTTTTCTTGAACCTTTGAAATCTGTTACCAGGCAGTAAACTGAACACATAAAAAAGTAGCAGAGAGCCATTAGTGATTATTTTTATATTGGAAATGTATAGCATAATGTATTTTCTGCTACAGTGTTATTTCTGGTTTCAAAAAAATATCATTGCTTCCACCTGATCTGCCATCTGAAAAAGTCTGAAAACCAATAATATATTTCATTGTAAACTGACTTTAAAGTATGGGTCTCCTTCAATTTTCAGGTTAGTTTTGAACTAAGAAAATTGAGCTCTACTTTAGCAATGGCCTTGAAATTTTTTTAAGAAGTAAAACCTTTTTTTTCCAAATGCAAATTTTCATTCAACACTTAAGAATGATCAAAATGGCATATATTTTAGAAGTCCAAATTTGTAGTATTTTCCTTATTAAAATGTGCCAATTGACAGGACTAAAAAATTTGAAATTTAGGATTATGTTTGACATAATTTATTTCTGTATTTTGTTTCATACAAACAAGTAGCTACAAATACCAAAAGTTTTTATACTACTTAATCTGTTATAATAAGGTATTTCCTCTTGATTCAGCTAATCTAGGAGCTTGAAAGTGGAGTTACAGACAATTTGTTCCAAATTTACATCAATGGCAAATCTCATAGTTCATGTTACATCTCTTATCTATTTTTTTTTTACCCTACATGGTCAATAGCAATTATTATTACGCTATTCTCTGAGTTCTCCAACTTTTCTATTTCTTTCTTGCTTTTTTCATTATCAAACCAGATATTGCTACTACTATTACCACCACCACTACAGTCACTACCAGCAGCAGCAAATACTTATCTAGTACTTGTTACATGTCAGACGCAATTCTAAGCAGTGTACACATATTAACTCATTTAATCCTCATAACCACCCTATGAGATAGAAACAATTATCATCCCCAATTCAACAGAACAATCAAGTAATCTGTCCAAGAACACCAGCTGAGTAGTAGAGAGGATCTAAATCTAGGTAATGTGGATCCAGAGCCGGTCTTAACCACTACTCTAAATTTCCTCTTGATTCAATCATGACTGAATGAACAGCAAATTAGATTGAAATAATTTGTTTACTGGTTCACATAGATGAGTAACTCAGCTGAGCGAATTCTTATCTCCAAAAGGTGCTTTGGTTTGGTAACTAGCTTGACCTTCAGAATAGTAGTTCAGAAATAAGGTGGGCACAAAAGACTGAGAGTGCTAAAACCAATTAAAATATTTCAAAGGGAAAAGAAAAAAGAAACCAATGGTACTACAAGGATCTTGGTGAACCAAGATCTAAAAAAGAACAGGTAACTAGCTAAAGAAATAGGGGCATATAATCAAGGAGAAATACAAAAGTTCTACAATAATGATGTCTGAAAGAAGCTGAAATCATTGTCATTAAGAGAGAAAACCTTAAATGAATAAGGAGACAGGAAAAAAGCACCCAACTGCCATAAGCCAAGTTCAAATTCACAGAATTGGAAAGATTACAAAAATATGAAAAAACCCACCCAGTGAAATCTTGTGCTTAATCTTATAAATCTTAGAAAACAGAAGTTCAAAATTCTTAACAGAAAATTAATACTTGATTTATGCTTATAACCAGGAAAATCTCAGGAAACTATTTTAATCTATGTTCATGTGCACTGAAAAAATATCTATTAAGGTCAAATTGTAATTACTAAGAAAGTTGTGCTGAATAATTAACACATTTCTTTTTAGATAGATTTGGGGTGCTTATTTATAATATTCTTATAAATGAAATGTAGAAATGAGAGATCTATATTTATAGTTAGATAGTAATAACCAAAGAGTGTTACCAATGGATAACTGCCAACATGGAGACAAGTTTTGTTATTTATATCCAAATAAGTTTTTTTTTTATATCTTTCAGGATATATGTGTAAGTGAAATATATGAAAAGGTATTTATCAAACAGCTACAAAGTTCAAGTGTATTTTCAACATAACTAAAAAAAAAAAAATCACCTTTTCCAATTTGTTCTCAGTAAAAACAGCCTTATTCAAGGACAAAAACTTATGAGATACAGTGTGCTAACAGTGGGGATTCAGAAACATTTAAAAACAGTACTAGACTTCGAAGAGCATAATTTATTGGGAGAGAAAGAAAAGCTAGACAGTAGATACAATATAGCACAAATCAAGGTATCCCCAAGTGCTTTGGGAATATGGAGGTGTAGCTAACATAACTGGGAGTGACAGTGGTGGTGGGTAAGGTGGAGGAAATTCCAGAAAAGGGGACTCCTGAGCTAAATCTTCAAAACCATTTCAAGCAGAAGTAGTTTACTCTAGAAACTGAGGGAAACAAAATAAAACAGGTAGCTATGGGATTGCTGGCATTGCTTACCTAGTACCTATCCCTCCGCTTGTTACCTGAGAACTGCTTCATCTGTCTGCTCCCCATTCCACGCAGTACACCATTCCACACAGCTACCGTAGCAGCTAACAGGTTCTTGCATTATTCCACAACCCTAGCTAATAACTGGCAAGTGACCCAATTTGGGCTAATAACAATCATTGTCTAAAATATTTTTTAAATGTCCTTTCCTGTAGTAGAAGCTCTAAGATGCAAAATTCAGGAACTGGCAGTTACTATGTTTTCCCCCTATGAGGAAAAAGCCAGTCAGTAGTAAAAAAAACAAAAACTAACACACAAAAGACAAAAGAGAGAGATTGCAAGGTCCAATCGGTTTCTGATTTCTAGGGGCCTCCTTCCTCCAGGTTGTTACTCTGCTATGGAGTCCATGAGTCAAAAGATGAACTACTTTCCCTAAACCAGGAAGCTAAGATTGTTAGATAAGAAGTTCAAATACAATTATCAATGGAAGAGCTCTATTCAACTAGACTAGGTATCTTTATAGTGCTTTCCCTTCCATCTAAAGATTTTATATATATTTATGCTACTTAGTAAATACCAACTGTATGAAAATAGCACTAAAATTTTAATACTTTTTCTTTCATTAGCTTACATTTTTTCTTCAAGCTACAAAAAAAAGTATGTTTTTTATAATTAAGTCAACATCCTTACTAATATTTGTAAATGATACGTGGGCAGATAGCTGTGAGCAAAGCTAGTTAAAGTAGTAGTAAAATAGCTTACCAAAATTTGAGAGGCTTAGTAGGTCTTTGAAGATCAAAATGGGAGGAGGAGGGGAAACAAGACCAAATAAAAAGAATAATGAAATACCTACCAGCAGAATGAAAAGGGATTTCAAAAACATTTTCTGCTTTTATTGGGAATAACTTTTCACAAAAATTTTACGCTTCTGGCTATTAAAGGCCAAATTCTGCTTGTTAAATGATTAACTATTCTTAAAAAGGATTAGTCTCAGCCTTGGCTAGACCTATAAAGCATGCAATTAAGAAAGAACTGAAATGAATGTTCTAGTGACATTTCTTTATTATATACAAATGGCTAAAACACTGTATATAATGTATAGAAAACTGTATATAAACCATAATTTTCTAAAGAATTTATATTCACAATGATTCACACACACACAGTCTAAGTATTTTTAATGCTTTTGATGTAAGGCACTAGTCTACATATTACAGATTTTTAATTTTATTAAATGAAGACTAACTTTGAGATTTCAAAATTAAGCCTTAAACTGGAGTTGAGTGACACAGAAAAGAATATTATATATATTGTGTTACCTATGATCATGTATCAATAATCTAGACAGCAGTACTGCACAGATTAAATCAAGGACTATTTATATACTTGAATGTAGTTTGCACCTAAAAGGGGGCTTCCCCACATGCCATACTTTTGTATTTCCAGAGCTAAAGTTATTATTTTCTACAATTATGTGCCAGATATTACGTGTTTTATTTTCATCTCAAATTTCATCATAACACTGCGTTCTTATAACAAAATGAACAAAAGTACCTAATTAATTCTTCTTTGGCTCCATTTGGTCAGAAGTTAAGAAGACTAGAGAGCTATAGGGTACAAGTGTGTTACAGTATTCTGCTCCTCCTTTGTTTAACAACCATGGAGGAATGGGATCCTAGTTATGTAACCATACTTTTCCTTCCTATTTACTTTGATTGGTCTAATAGGCCACACAAGAAATCAGCTGTGTTTTACTAAAAAAAAGTAAAAGCTAGAGACTTCTTTACACTTAAATTTGATTAAGCATTTTTTTTTTATCTTATCTCAACTAAACCATCCAGTGAAATAAATATATTAGAAAACAGTACCTTCTTGGTTTCAAATTGTGCTTCCTCCTGACAGCATCCTCTGCAATCAGGATCCAGCTGAAGCAGGTTAAACTGTCCAAGAAGATCACAAGAGCTGCACAGCAAGTTGCTAGAGAAGCCTAACTCTCTGCATGCCTCTGATGAAAACTCTGCCCCGGAAGCAGACACCTAAAAAATGAGAAATGATAAATAAGACATAATTCCAAATTTACATTATAAAGCCTCCAAAAAAGAGAAAAAAGGAAGTGTAAAAATCTAACACATTGAAGATGAGTTACTGAAATGTTTCATTTGGACACAAATTCTTAATTATTTTTAATGTCTATAACTTTATACAAGAGTCTCTGGCTCCTCCTACCTCTCCCACAAGCTTTTTTCTTAAAAATCTGTCATCTTTCAGCTTAGCTAAAATACGGATTGACAATAAAAGATACATACTTTTTCATCCTATGTACATATATTACATATAGTATTTATTAAACATTCAATAGTTTTTAAAAAGGAATTTTCGTATAAGAAAACATAATTTCCCATTTCATTTTTAGACCTCAGCACGTGTTCATATGGGTCTATGGAGTAACATGACTGCTACCACACCCAACAGATTTATCTGCAGCTACATCCAGCAGGAAAAAGGTGGGAAAGCGTACAGTGTGGGGGTAGGCAGGAACGCATCAGAAATCTTTTGGTTTTAGGTACTAGCTCCATCACTCACAAGATGTGTGGCCTTGGGCAAGCTATCCTCTCTAAGCTTTAATTTCCTCACTCATAAAGCAAGGAGCAATACTTCCTACATAAAACAAATTGCTATAAAGATTAAATGAAATGCCTTATGTGAACTAACCAATCAGAACGACTAATAAAAGCAGGCTTTCAAAATATTAAGTCTCTTCCATCACCCACTCTTCCTTTCTCATGTCTCAGTGAATGAGGTATACCTCCACTTGTCTAAGGCCAATCCCTTTACTGGTGCTTTGGATTTGATTTTCTGTCATCTCCATGGCGATTTCATTTCATCGATAACTCAATCCTTCAGTATATTCAAGCTCTATGGTTCTAATTACTCTCCCTACATTCTATCACTTCTGAATTTACTACAGCCTGGTTTCAAATGCCAGCAGCCCACTAAGTTTGCCAAAATTCACCAAATGCAAAGGCATTCAAAACTGTTCTGCTTTAGCTGCTCCTTCCATAGGCTTGTCCTCCTTTTTCTCTCCTATGCATCTCTTAAATGCTGTTTCCCACAGTCCTGTTTTTGGCTCTTTCTTAGCTTTACATACTTTCCATGGATGATTGCATCTTTATCCATGGCTTTAAATATCTATTTATTGAAAACTCCCAAATCTTTTTGAGTGTCAAGCTTCTAAAGTTAACAACCCACTTGATGTCTCCTTTACATGTTGCATATGCATTGCAAATTCAAAATCTCCAACAGTGAAACATATCTTTTCTTTTTTTTTTTTCCTTTTTGTCTTTTTTCGTGACCGGCAATGGGATCGCAACCCTCGGTGTCGCGCCCGCACCGCCCTCAACCAGTGAGCCGACCAGTCTCTACATGGGATCCGAACCCTCGGCGCGCCGCCGCACTCCCAAGCGCCGCATTCTACCAAGTGCGCCACTGGGCCGGCCCTGAAACATATCTTTTCTTCTTAAATCTATTCATCCTAATGTATTCAGTAGCTCAGTAAAATGGCACAATTTTCTTGACTACCTAGTTGCCCAGGTCAGTCATCCTACACTCCACACCATGATCCACAGCATGATCGTAACCAATTAACACATTTTCACAATTCTGTCTCTTGAAGAGCTCTCAAATCTTTTCCTGCCTTAGTGACTTAAATGCTCCAGCCTTACTTCTCCTTACTTCCACAATCCTATTCTACTTTCCAGCTATAAGGAATTCCTACAGTACTTTGAAGTATAAAATTCCTTCTCCAGCACACCTTTGCTTATACTTTTCCCTATGTCTGTCTCTTCTTCCACTTTTCACTTTGTCAATTCCTACTTATTTCCAAGAACCTGATCAAAAGCTTTCTTGAAAAAAACCCGATCCCAATCTTTACCCATAGTACTTCTCTTCTCTGAGAAGGAAATTTGCTCATAGTTGTAAAATAGTACCACTCAAGATACTTGTACTATGTGAATCTAGGATTGTCTGACTCTCCAACAATACTGTGAGCTCCTTTGACAAGCATTAAGTTGTTTCTTTGTATTTCTAGCACTTGTACGAGTTCTCACGTTTGTTGAATAAGTGAATTGGTCAAAACCACCACCTCAAATAGGGGAAATTTCAGATTATTTGACTGCAACTGGTTGATATTCTTATACCAAAGGTCTGCAAATTTTATGCAAAGAACCAGATAATTTGTTAAGCTTTAGTGGCTATATGGTTTCTGTTGCAACTACTCAATTCAGCTACTGAAACACAAAAGCAGTCATAGACAATACATAACTGGACGGGTGTGCCTGTGTTCCAATAAAACTTTATTTACAAAAACAGAGTTGGCTGGATTTGGCCCACCAGCTACAGTCTGTTAATTCTCTTCTAAAATGACAATGATTAAAATCCACTGGCATTTTCCCAATGAATGTATTGCTGGCATACTCACCCAAGATGCTGATTATCCCATTGGTTTTATGTTAGTCAACACCCTAATTTGATACCCTATACATCTTTTACCCTATCTCTGTAACAATGCAGAATGTATATAATCTTCAAAATAGATATAATATCCTAGCCTACTGGCAGGGACCTATCAGTTTACTGGTGAGTTTGTGTGGGTGATCACTCTAGTTTAACTATGACACTTGTTACTGTATTAGTACTCTGGGTAATTTCTCTATTAGTAAAGTGATCTGCCCGATCTATTCCACAGGTTAATCTGAAAATCAAGTATAGCAATGTGGCAGATTGTATTTTCCAAAGACAGCTGCATCAATATACACACATTATCATGTATTCTTCTTACAATGTGACTGGCAGTCCTCCACTAAGTGAGGTCTGTGTTCCCTCCCCTTGAATCTAGGCAGTAGCTATGACTGTTCTGACCAACAGAGTGTAAAAGAAGTGATATTATGTGATTCTGAGGGTAGATCATAAAAAAGGAAACAGACTCTGCCTAGCTAGTGCTTATGCTCTTTTTCTCTCTTTCTCTCTCAATGTCAGCTCTGGAATTTAGCCACTGTGCTTAAAGAAACCTAAACTACAGAGACAACATGGAGAGCCCTATTTATAGAGAGCAACCAAGACCCCCAGCTGACAACCAGCATCAACTACTAGACATGTGAATGAACGTGCCTTCAGATTTCATGTCCTGGTCTTTCATCTGAGGTCCAAGACACCATTCCTGCTGTTTCCCTTCTGAATTACTAAATAATCATGCAAGAGTACTATTTGGTCTTATTTTGGCATTTACCAAGTACCTACTGAAGTGGCATGAACATGCAAAATGTTAAGTATTTCAAAGTCTGAAGACATCTTGATTCAAATGCCAAAACAGAGCAACCTTACTTCTGAACAGGGAGAATTATCACTTATCTCACAGTTTTGAGGACTGAGGAAGAAAATGTACAGAGAGCATCTAGTATCCTGCCCAGTGCACAGTGAATACTTAATAAATGCTAGTAATATTCCCACTTTCCACTGTGAAAGCACTTAAAAACTACAAAACACTCTGTTAATGTTTTAATCATTATATTAGATGTGGGCTAAAGGATAAATGTAGGGGAGATACAGGTATCTTGAGTTTTGTGAATAAACTACTTTTCTTCTAGCTGTTCTATCATTGGTTTCGCAGACTCAAGGCTCTGAATCTAAGGACATCAGAACACATTTTTAAGCACGTCACAGATAAATACCAAATGCTAAATAATATATCAGTTCGAAATTATGCTTGCCATCTTTTTATTGCCCAAAGTTACTGAGTAGCATTTAAATTTGCATATAAAGGCCAGATATTAAATTTTAAAATAATTAGCCACACTTGTAAGAAAGACAAAGATACTAAGGACAGGGTCCTGACTGGTATAACTATTTAACTTTCTCCATTTCAAAGTAGGACTGACAAACTAAAAGACTCTATTCCCTCCTTCTCCATTATTTATCGCTTTATTTGTTTAGTATTAATGAATTCCCTGTAGATGAGGCCTGGTAGCAGAGAAACTGGATTAAGTATATTGTACCATTACCTTTTCAGGTAAAAGTCTGATATAGCTATACATTCTATCATTTTTATACATACATATTAGTTGTTTCTTAACTGGGCTTTACTCTCAGGAAACTCATAGGTTTTTCATGTAATGTTGAAGAGATTCCAAATCTGAGATAAAAGCAAATAGATGGATTTACAGAACGAACCTCATGAAAATGAGTACCAGAAACACTGCCATTACAGCAAGCTCTTACATAACACCAGATATTTTGCTAAGTACTTTACATTATTATTCCATTTAATCTTAGCTGCTATATGAAACAGGCATTATTATCCCTATTTTACAGAGAAAGAAACAGAGGCTTAGCATAGTTAAGGTAATTTGTCTAAGACTTTGCAGCAAATCATAGAAGGCAGCAATGAGATCCTAATCTTGTCCTGCCCTCAAAACCCCTAACCTCTGTTATCGACTATCATATTTCACGATTTGACTCCATGATGCACATTATTGTATGTACTAAGAACAACAAAAACACTTACGATTATGCCATCCATTAATAATAAGACCCTTCCACATGTTAACCTGTGAAGAAACAGGGAGTGTGGGGAGTGGGGTGCCACAAAATCAATGATACACAATATCATTCTATACTGCTTTTCAGTACAGTGCCTTTCTGAAGGAGGAAATATTATATATGATCTGAATAAAGGATTGAATATCACTTAGTTCTGAAGAGCTTTAGTAAAAAGTTCCCTTAGGCAGTACTAAAGTATTACTTTTCTAATGTTTAAGCATACTCAATGTATTTTCAGATTAATCACTTTATATCCTCAGCTGTCACCTCACTGAAATGTTGATAACTACGCATTGCCATTAACTTGAAATTACAGCTATTCAAAGGCCTACACAGTGATAAAAATTCAACTTGTCTAGTCTAAGGACTCAAAATTGTGAATTAAAATATGAGCTAAGTCCCAATGATAGTTTTATCCTCTATCCATAGCAGTATCTTAACTTCAGGGTGTTAAGAAATCGTTCCCTCAATCCCTTTTCATTTGTACGTCAGGTTCCAAAGATTTGGCTAATTGTCATTATTGCTACCTACTTATTCCATTTGATCTTTTTTTCCTCCTCAGACTAACTGTAAAACGCAGGAGTTTGTTTTGTTTTGTTTTTTAACTATTTTTTCCCAACAATTCTCCATACTACTTTTTCATTTTGAAGGTCTTTATTGCTTTCTTTTCTTAAAAACAGTCATTTCAGAAGAAAGAGACAGAAATAAACCTTACGGAAGTTAAAATAGTTCAACAGGGTGAACTAAAACTCCTATTCTCTTTTCTGAGTCATTTTTGTATTTCTGGGAGTGGGTGAGGTTCACCATCACTCTACACAAACTGTAGATTATCCTGATGAACTGGATAGCATGGAACACAAATGAACTGGGAGGCCAATTATACCTCAGAGGGATTTAAATAAACAAATACACGTGAGGCAAAATTAAAAAAAAAAAAAGAAAGAAAGAAAAGAAAAACAGTCCCTGTATTTCCTATGGCTACATTCTAATAGGCACAGGAGCAGTAGTGGGGAGACAGACAGACACACACAAGGACACACATACACATGGACACACACACACAGAGCTATGATTTGGCTGAGACTATGGATCAGTGTAATACAGTATAAATTATGATGATAGACTATGCAAGGGAGAGATCACATCTGACTTTACAAATCTGGAAATGAAAGTGAGTTATGTTTTGCATTCCATCTAAATACCTTACTTCACAGGAGAAGGAGATAAGGAAACTAAGGCCAACAGTAAATGAACTTGCCTTCGATTACAGTCAGTTATTAGAAGTTAAAACTAGAAAACAGATTTAAATAGATTCCTGTCCTTATAAGGTTTTGGTCTAGTATGTCCTTACTAGCTAGAGTTGTACAGTTACAAAGAAATTTTTGAATGAGATCTAAGGCAGAGTCCAAGCATCTGTATTTTCCTCCCCACACAATACACACCTCCAGTTGGGATCACTGATAATAGAGATCTATGAAGTTAAGTGGAATAAAGGGTTGATAAGTTTCCAATTTTCCAAGCAGGTTTTGTACTTCCATGTTTCAGACTTTTGCTTGTTGATTTTCCAGTTCATTCATCAAATATTTCACTTATATGTCAGGTATTTTATTATTCTCCATGTATGCCACTGGGGATAAAACACTCAGCAGGAAAGACTGGGTCCTTCCCTACACGGGTCCAGTCAACTCAGTGGGAGAATGCCAAGCATCAAGAAATTACAGAAGAAAACTGTGAAAAGTACCTGAGAGAACAAGTACTGATCACTATTGAAACAAACAGAAAGACTCCTAATATAGACTTGGGGTATAGGGAAACTTTACTGGAGGAAATGGTTTCTCAGATGAAAACTGAAGGGTTAGAGAATAAGTAGAAGATAGCCTTATCTTTGTTGTGGGGTAGATGAGAGGGAGAAGAAGACTGGAAGCTGGGAAGCAGCTTCTTGATAATGGAAACACCATGTTCAATGACATCATGTGAAATATACTAAAACGGTGACCCCAGTTTTCCACCTCTACCTTTTTCTTCTTCCAGTAGAGGTAAACGCTGGAAAGTAAGCTTGAATAGACAAGCAAGTGCTTTGTTAAGGAACGTTAAGGATAGACTTTACCTTAAGAGCAACAGGGAGCCATTGAAGAGTTTTAATCAAGACAGATTAATGTTTTAGAAAGGTCACTCTGTATGCACTATACAGACTGGATCAGAAAGGGAGAAAAAGAGACAGGGAGACCAGCTGAGGAAGCTGTTGTGGTATCCAGGCAAATAAAGATAGTGACCTGAATTTAAGTACTACCTGTGAAAACAGAATTAAGTGGACTAGTTTAGAGATCTTTAAAGGTTTAGTGATTAATTGGATACAGAGAGTGAAAGAAAAGATAATTTAAAATGACCGATTTCTGGCCTGGGCAATTGGGAAGCTGGCAAAGCCGATCATGCAGACTCTGAATATAGACATAACAAATTCAAAGGATAAACCAGGAGACTGTTATTTCTAAGGAGAAAGATGTTGGTAGCCTGAATGAGGGATTAACAATAAATGGGTAGATTTGAGAGATACTTCAGAATTAAAATAAATAAGATTTGTTAATTGCCTGGATGTGAGATACGTAAGCAAAGGGAGGAGTCAAAGATGACATCTGGTTCCTGCTTGGATTTTGTGAATGGTCACTGTAGCACATCATTAAATGGCCATAAATTCCTCCTATCCTGGTATGCACACTTTGCAATGTGACTCTGTCACTCTTCCCATGTAGAGATGTAGTCTATTTCCCCACCCCTGAAATGTAGGCTGGTCTTGTAACTTGCTTTGACAAACACTATGTGGTGGAAGTGATATGTGATGTCCAAGGCAAGCCTTAGGAGGCACTGCAGCTTTTGCTCTTGGAGCGCTGCCCTGAGACTGCCATGAAAAGTTGGTCTAGCCTATTGGAAGACGAAAGGTTACATGAAGGAGAACCAAGTTGCTCCAGCTGATAGCCCCAACTAAAAACAATTCTTGAAACTTTCAATTCAGCCGACCTTCTAGTTCAACACAGTACATAAATGAAGCTGGAGGAAATCAACAGAGCAACTGCCCCATTGACACACAGAATTATGAGAAATCATGGTTTTAAGCCACTAAGTTTTGCGGTGGTTACACAGCCACCCCAAAGAGATAGGGAAATCAGGAAAAGTCAACTTGAAGTGTTATTCCTTTTTATACTTCCATGGTGGTGATGGTGAACTCAAATGACCTAAGATGAACAACAACAAAAAAAATCCAAAGAGTTAGAAAGTTTAGGGAGGGGTGTTTCGGCAATTTCTAAGGCACCAAATCCCTGCATAAAGGAGTATTGGAATGTTAATTCAAGAAGTAAAAAATACACCTTTTGAGCAAGGTAGCACAAGCAAACACGCAGGATGCTTTCACAACTCATGGATGAAAGAAAAGCAGTGTTTTTAGTGGCCTCTGGTATAGTCCGTAACTCCTCCAAACTTTAAATAAATCAATTAAACCAGGTCTCCTAGGAAAAAAACTTTTCAGCAGGCTCAGTAGAGAATACCTGAATAATGAAGCTGAGATAAATGTAAGAGCTCTCAGCAAGGTGCCTAAAATTTTATTATTCACATAGCAAAACATGGATTACAAACGTCTTATGAGGAGTTAACCAATATCTAGTTGTTTTGTGAATGAAGAGGAAAACAAGTCAAAATTCGGCTTTTCTCATTCAAAGATAAAGAACCTATCTATTCTGTTAATGGAGAAAAACGAAATAAAAAATAAAACAAAAAACACTGCCCAATTTCAAACGAAAAGACAGCCATCACTGATAAAAAATCAATTTCAAAAATAAATTATGCTTTGGTATAGAAAAACTCCTTTTATTGCAACCACATTGTTTAAAACCACAAATCGCAATGAAGTGCACCCTGCGATATATAACGCCAGAGGAGTATGGAAGGGGCTGCCTAACAGCGAAGTACAGAAAATAACAACGAGAGAAAGAAAGAGGGAGACAGAGAAGTAAAGAGGAATCGTTTGTCTGGACGAAAGATTTGAGGGCTTTCCTCTAAGATTTGAGAGCCTCGTCCGAAGCATTTCTGTCCATTTCAAAAACAACTTTCACTCCTTTCCATGTTTTACCGCCTTCCCCCCCTACCGTGTGATTTACATATTGTTTGTAGGGGCAGCCGCATAAAAGAAGATAAATACTCAGGACAGTCTGAAGTCCGGAGAAGATCGCCGCTAGAAACCCCAGGCGGGGGAGGATAAGCGTCAGCCAAGAAATTATACACGTTGCTTTCCGGCCGCGGCAGTCACTAAGGAAACCCAGTCCTCCCACCCTTTTCAAGCGTGGCTCTCAAATAGGACCGAGTGTTCCGTCTTCCTCAGCTGCAATCCCTCCTGCTCGCCCTGGGGCAGCCGCGAAGGTGATCTACACTCACCGCTTGGAGCACAGTCGTCAACAGTAACCGCAGCCCAAACGCCGGCAGAAGACACCCACCCCGCCCAGCCGCCATCGCTACCAGGTTCTGTAGGTCTCCGGCTGCCCAGAAGACCCTTGAGCTAGGGGCGTCCACTCCAGAGCCTGATCCAAAACAGGCGGCTAGAGACCGCCACCATCAAATCTTTTATTCCGTAGAGACGGGTATTAACTAAGGGCATATGAAAGCTTAAAGGAGATCAAATATAAAGGCCGGGTGCTTTCGATTACCAAATCAGGCACCTCCTAAACTCCCCATTTCTGTGCTTCCCCGGGATCCTTTCTTTTCTTCACGACACTTCGTCAAGCAGCCAGAAGCTCCGCCTTCGCTAGTTTCAGCTCTGCCTCCTTCTCCAAGTTTACCCAATCGAATGCCGCCTTGATAACCTTGTAGCAGAGGAAACCAACCGTAAACCCAACCGAGAGCGAAGCCCCGGGGTTCTTCGGTCCAATAAGCACAACCGAATTGGAGGAGGGGTGGAGCCTCTGGTTGCCGAGCAGCGTACGTGGATGCGTGCGCGTGGTGGCAGAGGGGGATGGGCGGGGGCGGGGCCGAGGGCGGCGCAGCCGCAGCCGCAACGCTGGTGGAGGAACGCGCGGCTGCGAGCAAAGGAGGGAAGGAAGGAAGAGAGGGAGGCAGGCGGACGTGCGCGGGGGTCGGGCACTGAGGCTGTAGAAGGAGCCGAGAGCCCGACAGCAGCATCGAGCTGTGTTTGCTGCGCGGGCTTTTGAAGGGGGCGGCCGTTGAGTCGGCTGAGGAGAAGCGGGCACCGGCGGCGTTGGTGCTGGCGCCTGGGGGCGGGGGACCGGAGAAGCTAGAAGGGGGGTCGCTGCGGTGGTTCTCTCGCTGTCGTGTTCTTGCCTCTCTCCCGGCTCGGTGGGCTCCTCCCGGCGTTTCCCTCGCCTCCGGGGCTCCGTTTCCCGCCCCCTGCGGTATGTCTTGATCCCGAGCAGTGGGTTTCATGGGGCTCCTCAGGATTATGATGCCGCCCAAGTTGCAGCTGCTGGCGGTGGTGGCCTTCGCGGTGGCGATGCTGTTCTTGGAGAACCAGATCCAAAAACTGGAGGAGTCCCGATCGAAGCTAGGTGAGGAGCTGAGCCACTCCGGGCTGAGTGGTGTGGAAGGGGCCGGGTCGGAGAGGCACTGCGACTGGAGCAAGTGGGCGTTCGTCTAACCTGGGGTCTGACTCGGGGGCGGAAAGAGGGTTCAAAGAGAGACTGGGGCAGAGCGGCGGCAGAAGCTCCAGGAATGGGGTGAATTAAGCCTGAGTGGTGTGCTGGGCTTGCGAACTCACGGGGCAGAGGTTGCAAGGCTGGGCTTCCCCGAGCTAAAGGGTTGCCCCAAAGTAAGCATTCCACAGAGAGCGAGCAAGAGAAGACCGAACTCGGGGGAGCACTGTTGGAGGGAGTAGAAACGCTCAGCCTTGCGCGTTCTCTTAGAAAACGTACAGAAAGCCCCGGCAATGTCAGGCGAGGGGTATTCTAATTTGAGATGTGGACACCTCCATACCGAATGTTTTGGGGAAAGGGGCGGGACGGCGGTTCACGAAGGGATAGATGCACAAAAATGGAAGGACATGCCGGGAAATGATGGGGAGGTAAAGAAATGCACTGTAGTGAGTTGCACTCTTTTGCTGGGGGCAGCAGCAGGGGACCTTAAAACTGACGGTAGAGGTAGGCTGGCCAGGTAGGACAGGAAAGCCAGTAAAAAGCTTCAGCGGAGTACCGAATCCAGGCATTCGGGGATTTAAATTCTTTTTTAGTGGCGCTGTACTGATCAATTCAGGTTTCGGAGTAGGGATGTGATAAACACACACAGACACACACACACACAGACACACACACACGCGTTGCTTCGCAGTGTTGATGTAGTGAATTTAGGAGAGGAGGGAGTGCTGAAGGGGAATTATAATGAGGTTTACGTTTATGAAAGGAAAAGTAAACCATACCCTTAAGTACCTTAAAAAAGTTAACAGTGCTTTAATGGGTGAAGGCGTCTGACATACAAAAACTTGGAGTGTGAAAGACCAGAAACAAGGAATAGGTAATAGGTACTTTTGGATTAGTATGGAACTTAAGCATATGGAAGAGCTAGGATGGAGAGGGAGTGTTGAAAGAATGACAGTGGTACCTTTTGATTTAAAAATGTACGTGGCACTTAAAAATCTGCTCGAGAGTCTGTAATTTGAATATGGAAAAGTGATGTGAAGTGTTTTTTTCATATACTTTCCCCTCAGTCTCATTTTAAATACCTTTAGAGAAGCAAGCAAAATACCTTCAGCAGTATAATTTAGACTAAGGAATAACTATGGGGAATAGCTAGATGCTGCTGCGGGTGGTGATTAATTTTTAGGAAAAATATACCAGAAAATAATTGTAATATTGCATATAGTAGCTGACTATTTCCAATTTGGGTAGACTTTGCAAAGATCTTGAAGACATTTTAAAGAGCAGTGTATCAAAGAGCATCAAATAAATCTGATTGAAGTGCAACTAAAGTTGAAGAGGAGCTAAAGATACTCCCAATCTTCAACTCTAGGGTAAAATTTGAAGAGATACTCAATTTATTTACCATGATTTTATTATCTCTTGTATGATGGCAAAATGTTCCTTTTAAATATTGAAGGTTAGTCAATATGATTTTCTTTTCATTTGGATCCATTTGGTAGCATTCAGGATCATATCCTGGCCTCATTAATGCTCCACCTTTACAGAAAAAAAGAAGACTCAGGGGAAGTTGAAAGTTGTATTAAAATGAAAATTTGTACTTATTTGTTGTATTGGTATTTGGAATTCTCTGGAGTTGATTTCTTAGACACACTACAATGGGTTAGAATGACTTACATTTTTAATTTTCCTTCTTGCCTAACGTTTTTTTCCATAGTACTTGAAAGTGGTTTCTGTAGACACAATGTGAATGATTTTAAAAAAGAAAGTTAACTGAAGATTTAGAATGCCAGAGGTGGAAAGAACATAATAAGCTTTTTTTGGATGTTTTTCCAAGGAAGAAAATTTTATCAGAAATGGTAAATATGTATTGAAATAAATCTCAAAAGTGATCCAGAAGAAGAAGCCCCGAATACAGAACACTGGAAGGACGTGTTGCATCTGAAGATGCAAAAACATGGCAAATAAAATGTATAAATTTGTATCAGCAGTTTGTTTATTTTTTATTTTTTTAAGTTTTATAAAAGGCAGTACTAAAGAGACATTGCCAGTTAGTAAGTAATCTGACCACTTAGGAAAGAAAGGCAGAAGGTGGTATATTTTGGCAGTCAGGTTCTGTACTAGTCACTTTTCACCTGCGGTACTCTAATCTTCTGAGAATACCATAGAAAGACATTGCAGATGCAGGAACAGGCTCAGAGGTTATATGTCTTGCCCAAGACCACATCACTAGTAAGAGGCAGAGCCAGGATTGGAATGCAAGTATGTCTGATTCCAAATCAAGTGTTTCTTTAATTATATCAGGCTTCATGAGACTTTGTATTTACATTACACTATGATTTAGCCATTTGAATAGAATTTTTAAAATGTAATATTAATGTTTAATTTCATTTATTGCTAAGAATGAATAACATTCTGAGAAAATTCAATTTCTGACAGAAAGGAATTAGTTTAGTGTAATGTCTGCCACTTTTTTATATCTGTATAATGAACATAATTATATTACTCAGTTAAACGACTGAAATAGATATCTTATTTCTGCTACAGGAAAAAAAATCTTGTTTTGTTTTTTGTTTTGTTTTACAAGTGTAAAATCACAACATTAGAAAGCATTTTTTTGGCATCAAGAAAACTATTAAACACTTTTTAAAAAATGTATTATCTTTTCTTTTGTAGGAAATTCCAGTGGGTTATATTGTCTGATGCCTTTAATGCACCTTGATTTGAGAGTACTTTGATGGTGAGACCTCTAATAGATCAGTAGATGTGTACAAAACTATGTTGTGTTCATGACCACTTGGGAAATTAAGTATATAAGTAGGAATTCCTAAAAAGTCCCAGTATCTCAATATAGCTTTTTTTATTCTTTTTTTTTTAAATGAATGTGAGATCATGGTATACATGTTACTCTGCGGGTTGCTTTTTTTCCATTTAATATCATAGACATCTTTCCAGGTCACTACATGTAGATTTGACTTACTCATTCTAATAGCTGTATAATATTTCGAAGTATGCATGTGGCATAAATTAAGCCATTATGCCAGTAATGGCCATTCAGTTTGTCCCCCCATTCTTTTCTTTCTTAGTATTATAAACAGTGTTGCAAGAAATATCCTTATTCTCTTCTCATATGTCTATTTAGCTCCTTACATGTTGATGTTATTTTTCGCTAGGATAAATTCTATATATAGGATTGCTGGGAGAAAGGATATATGTATTTTATAATTCAATAGATTTTAAAATCTGTTACTTTCCAAATTTTTTTTTCCTAAAAGGTTACAATAGTCTGCACTGTCTTCACATACTCACAAGCACTGGAATCTTTAGCTTTTAATTTTTGACAGTGTAAGGCTGCGAAATGATATGCTGTTGAGTTAATTTGCATTTCCCTAATTTCTAGTTGGGTTGAACAGGTTTATCACTCTTTTTCTTGGTGGTTCATTTCTATCTGTCTATATTTCCATTGGGTAGTTTACTAATTTTCAGGGGTTTTTTTGATGTTAGGATTAGTAATCCTCTATCTGTCATATGTCTCCCATCTGTTTTTTTCCGAGTCTGTCATATGTCTCTTGACTTTATGGTATGTTTTGCTTATACAGAAGTTTTAATTTACACAGTCAAATCTGTCATTTTAGGCAAGTAGTTTTCATATGTCATTTAAGAAGACTTTTCTGAACCAAGATTATGTACATTCTTTATATTTAATTATTTTGTGTTTACTTTTTACATTGGGCTGTTTAGGACATTCAGATGTTTATAGAGATTTACTATAATTTCTCTCAGTGATAACCACTCTTGCAAATATTAGTAAATAATCCACTTTTTCCTACTGTAGGTTAACAATCTTTCTTTAAATCATATATTAAGTTTTAATATGTTCTTGGATGGATTTTGGACTCTATTTCCCATTAATCAGAGATTCTTTAAACCTCAGGGACCCATTATATAGGCTTCAAGGTGACTATGAATTCCCTGAAATTATGTGCATAGCTTTCATCAGATTTGCAAAGGGATATGTGATCACCTTAATGGTAAGAATGACAGATTTATAGTAGACGTTTCATATTTAATGGAGTGAGTGTGTTTTTTGTTTTTAAAAACATATTACAACACATGGCTTAGTTAAACTTAGGAGATAAACACATTAGTTCTGAAAAAATTTTTCTGGGAAGTTATGTTGAAAAACTTCATTTTTAAAAAATGTATACTTAGTTTTCTAATGAGAACTGGGAAAGGACAGGGAGTCAAAATGAAAACTATTTAGCTGTGACTCAGAACTGTATGTTCTGGAATTTGTTGTTTGTGAGAAGTAGTTCTTTCTGGATATCAAGAGCACACCTGTTGCTAATGTTGACTAATAGAACATTGCAATGATACCTTAGAATTACATGCTTGATAATTTTATTTCTATAGGGTCTAAGCATTTTAAATAAAATTTGAACATATGCTTGTAACACACTACATAAGTTTATGAATGCATTAGGATAAATAATTTTTTAAATGAGGAAAGTAATTCAGAATGGATTATGTAGTCATCTCTATTGGTGAGAATTATATTACTCATTATGTTCTTAGAGTGCTACTAAACTAAAGAACTAATTCCAGGGCCAAAGTTGAGGCTGCTCTTTGGAATTTGGTAGTTTTTACAAGTGTCTGAAACCATGCAAAGATACTTGTAAAATGTTCCAGAGCATGCTAGATTTCCCCACTTCTGAAATCATTTGGAAAACCTCACAGTAGCTACTGTTTAGAGGACTTTAGGTTAATAGGAATGCAGTCATTCTAGAATTGCTATTTGGTGCCTCACTTATGAGTCTTGAGTAGGCTGTCTGGTGCTATGGAGTGGTTACCTGGAACAGTTGATCTCAATTAAGATAATTCCAGGATGTCTGTCTACCACTGTGTTAAGCCTCTTACTAGCTTTTTGGCACTTAATGAAATTCAAATTATAATGAATATTCAAACACTGCTCTCCAGAAAGACCACTTTTGAAAGATGTAGTTATAAATGGACTTCATAATCATAGTTCACTGTAGCCTAGTTATTTATAATTATCTACCCTCCCACCAGTATTTACACCTAGGTACACTGTCTTTTTGCCTGTTAAATAACTGTCAGTGTCACTTGGTTCCAAGAGCTTTACCTCATTCTCCTATAAATCATTATTTCTCCCCTTTCTGCTGCATTATTCTCATTAACATATGATCATAATATAATTTCTCACAACTAAAAAATGACACAATACTTTCTTTTGATTCCCCCTTTCCCAATCAATCTGTCCCATATTTCTGCTCCCCTTTGCAGAAAAATTCTGAAAAGTTGTGTATTCTCACTATCTCTAATTGCCAAAGTCACCAGAAACTTCCCAAAATCCCATGATCAATTTCTGGTTTTCATCTTACTTAACCTATCAGCAGAATTGGGCACAATTGATTAGACCCTTTCTTGATAGACTTTCTTTACTTGGTTTCCAGGATAGCACACTTTTGATTTTCTTCCTACTTTCTCTGGTCATTTCTCTATCTCCCCTGTTAGATTCTCCTTTTCTCCCCAACCTCTTAACACAAGAATACCCAGGGGCTTAGTTTTTAGAACTCTTCTCTATGCAGTCTCCCTTAGTTGTTGATTTATATGTTGACAATTTCCAAATAGATATTTCTAGTTTAGACATATTTCTTAAACATTAGATTCATATAATTTAGCTGCCCACTTGACATGTTCTTTGGGTAATTAGACTTTTCATACTCATTTTGTCCAAAACAGATCTTTTGATCTCTATCTCTTGCCTCACCCCACCTAACTCCAAGCTGTTTCACTTCTGTCCTTCCCTATTTTAGTTGATGGCAGCTCCATCCTTCCAGTTTCTAAGATTTTCCTTGACTTTTCTTTTTCTCTCACTCTGCATCTAATCTGTCAGGAAAATCTTATTAGCTTTATCTTTAAAATATTTCTGGAATATGACTACTACTCAACACTTTCACTGTCATCACCCTAATTCAAGATACCATCTTCTATTTCTTGAATTACTTCCACATCTTAACTAGTCTTTCTGCTTCCTCTTGCCTCCCTTCAGACTATTCGCAATATAACAGCTGGAGTGATCCTTTTAAAATGTAAATCAAACATGTCATTCCTCTACATAAAACTCTTTAGAAGCTTCCTGAATTAGAGTGATGCTAGCTGCTTTTAAAACAAAGCCTTGAGGGGCCAGCCCGTGGCTCACTCAGTGGCTCACTCAGGAGAGTGCGGTGCTGATAACACCAAGGCCACAGATTCGGATCCTATATAGGGATGGTCCGTTGGCTCACTGACTGAGCGTGGTGCTGACAATACCAAGCCAAGGGTTGAGATCCCCTTACTGGTCATCTTTAAAAAACAAAAAAACTCCCCAAAGCCTTGAATTTTATTGGCTAATCACAATAATTTTTTCCCCACACATGTGTTCGGTAATCTCTTTAGTAGGTGGTTTTTCCTCTAAATGGGTGATTTAGGGTCGTGGGTACCTAGTATCTGTGGTTCTATCATCCCTTCAGTCCTTGGAGTTCTCTGCTGTCAGTCTGGGTGAGAGAACATGCGAGGAGATGGCCCCTTTTAAGCTTTTTGGCCTCTTTTACCCTCAGTCTATTAATGAGGACTAGTAACCATCTATATGCAAGGGCTGAGGCTAGGAGGAGTTTTTAGCTGGCAGTCGCTTACCAGTTATAACTGTATATTATGGAAGGAGAAGTATACATTTGAATATTTTTATTCCTTTAGAATAAATCCTAACATTTATTTATTTTATTTTTATTTTTATGTTTTGGTGTCTGGCTGGTACAGCTAAACCCTGACATTTATTTAGACTTGTTTTTTGACTTTGAATACAAACTGTCTACCTATGTAATGGGAGAAAGTATTTGCAAACCCTACATCTGATATTCAAGATATATAAGGAACTTAAACTACTCAATAGTAAGAAAACAACCCGATTGAAAAAGAGGCGAATAGACATTTCTCAAAAGAAGATGTACAAATGACCAACAGATACATGGAAAAAATGCTCACATCAGTAACCATCAGGGAAATGCACATTAAAACCACAATGAGATATCACCTCATACCTGTCAGAATGGCCATTATCAAAAAGATGGAAGGTTAAATATTGGAGAGGACAAGGAGGAAAGGGAACCCTTGCACACTGTTGGTGGGAATGTAAATTAGTACAACCATTATGGAAAAGAGTATGGAGGTTCCTCCAAAAATTAACAATAGAATTACCATTTGATCCAGCAATCCTACTATTGAGTATATGTCCAAAAGAAATGACATCAGTATGTCAGAGATCTGCAGTCCCATGTTCATTGCAACATTATTCACAATAGCCAAAATATGAAATCAACTTAAGTGTCTATTAGTGAATGGCTAAAAAAAATGTGGTATATATACAGAATGGAATACTATTCAGCCATAAAAAAGAAGGAAATCCTGTCATTTGCTCCAACGTGGATGAACCTGGAGGACATATGTTAAGTAAAATAGACCAGGCACAGAGAGACAAATAATGTGTGATCTCACATATGCGGAATCTAAAAAGGTTGAACTCAGAAGCAGAGAGTAGAATGGTGGTTACCAGAGGCTGAGAGTGGGCTTGGGATTTGGTCAAAGTATACAAAATTTTAGATAGGAATAAGTTCAAGAGATCTATTGTGCAACATGGTGACTATAGTTAATAACAATGTATTGTATTCTTGTTAATTTCTAAGATTAGATTTGAAGTGTTTTCACCACACAAAAAGATAAGTATGGGAGGTAATGCATATGTTAATTAGCTTGATTTAGCCATTCCACATGTACACATATTTCAAAACAACATGCTGTACATGATAAATATATACACTTTTTATTTGTCAATTAAAAATATAAATATATATGTATATATAAACTGTTTTGGTTAATGTCCCCAGGTTAATGTGAAAAATGTATATGCTGTTGTTTTTGGGTGGAATGTGCTGTAAATATAGTTGGTTTCATTTCTGTCCTTTTGTTTTTTGCTCTAGTCTTCTATATCCTTAATTTTCTTTCTGCCTACTTGTTCTATCAATTACAAAGAGAGGGGTTTTGAAATCTTTGATAATTATGGATTTGTCTGTTTCTTCTGGGGGTTCTGTCACTTTTTGCTTCATATATTTTGAAGTACAGATGCTCTTTGACTTACAATGGGGTTATGTCCTGTAAGTCAAAAATGCATTTAATTCACCTAACCTACCTAACTTTGTAGCTTGGCCTAGCCTACCTTAAATGTATTCAGAACACTTAGATTAGCCTGCTGTTGGGCAAAATCATTTAACATGAAGCCTATTTTATAATAAAGTGTTGACTGTATCATGGTGGTTTACCCTCATGATTGTGTGGCAGACTGGGAGCTGCAGCTCGCTGCTGCTGCCCTGCATCACAAGAATATTTCTGGTCCAAATTTGAAAATTTGAAGTACAGTGTCTACTGAATGCTTATTGCTTGTCGCACCATTGTCAAATCAGAAACTTGTAAATTGGTATTGTATGAATTGTTGTTATATGCATAAACCTTCAGCACTTTCATGTCTTCTTGATTAATTAACCTCTTTTTCATTATGAGATGACCTTCTTTATCCTTAGTAATATTCTTTGCTGTGAAACCCACTGCTGTGGTCCAAATGTGTCCCCCCAAATTCATGTGTTGAAAATCCCCAATGCACCAGTGTTGGGAGGTGGGGCTTTTTTGGAGGTGTTTAGGTCATGAGGGTTCCACCCTCATGAGTGGATTAATGCCTTTATAAAAAGGGCTTGAGGGAGTCAGTTATATCTCATGCTCATCTGCATTGTGAGGACACCACATTCATTCCCTTTTTGCCCTTTGATCATGTGAGGATGCAGCAAGAAGGTCCTCAGCAGATGCTGGCAACTTGATCTTGGACTTCCTAGCCTCCAGAATTATGAGGAAAGAAATTTATTTTCTCTATAAATTACCCAGTTTCAGGTATTTTGTTACAGCAGCACAAAATGGGCTAAGACGTCTACTTTGATGTTAATATATACATTTCAGTTTTCTCTTGATTAGGGTCAGCATGGCATATTTTTTCCTATCCTTTTACCCTTTTTGTGTATTTATACTTAAAGTGGATTCCTCGCAGGCAGCATGTAGTTGAGTCTTGTGTCTGATTTCACAATCTCCCTTGTAAATGGGATGTTTAGAGCATTTACTTCTATGTAATTTATTAATGTGGTTGGGTTTAAATCTCTGAGTTGCTATTTGTTTTCTGTTCCATCTGTTCTGTGTTTACCTTTTCCTCTTTTTCTGCCTTCTTTAGGAATAATGGAGTATTTTAAAAATTCCATTTAATCTCATTTGATGATTTACTAGAAATACTCTTGTGTGCTTTTCAGTGGTTGCTTTAGGGTTTATGATATACGTTATACCACTTGACATATAGTATAAGAAAATAAGTGTATTTGCATTTCCTCTTTCCTGGCTTCTTTCTATTGTTGTTATACATTTTATTTCTGTATATTAGTCCTATACTGTGAGGGTACTTCAAAAAGTTCATGGAAGGGCCGGCCTGTGGCTCACTCGGTAGAGTGCGGTGCTGATAACACCAAGGCCACGGGTTCGGATCCCATATAGGGGTGGCCGGTTCGCTCACTGGGTGAGTGTGGTGCTGACAACACCAAGTCGAGGGTTAAGATCCCCTTACCGGTCATCTTTTAGAAAAAAAAAAAAAAAAAAGTTCATGGAAAAATAGAATTTAAAAAGATAATACTAATATTTCTAGCTTTTCTTTTTCCCTTGGCAGCTGGCCAGTATAGGGATCAAACCCTGGACCTTTAACTTTTTGAAGACACCTTGTACATTGTTATTATTTTTGCTTTAAGTAATCAGTTATCTTTTAAAGAGATTTATTTTTATTGGTTATGAATATTTTAAAGAGATTTAAAAAATTTAAAAAGTATTTTATATTTACTCAGGTATTTTCTATTTTTCTATTTCTTCTTCTTCTTCTTTTTTTTTTTTTAAAGTTATGCCATTCTATATAATATTTTTTTGGCAGCTGGCCAGTAAGTGGAACTGAACCCTTGACCTTGGTGATACAAGGCTGTGCTCTATCCATCTGAACTAACCAGCCAGCCATATTTTTCATTTCTAATGTTATCATTGCTTTGTGTTGATGCAGATTTTCATCAACATTTTCCTTCATCCTGAGGAATTTTTAAAAAAATTTTATTTCTTCATATTGAAAAAATCTACTGGTGATGAGTTCTTTTCACTTTTGTATGTCTGAGAAAGTATTTCCTTTAGTATTTGAAAGATATTTTTGCTGGGTATGGAATTTTAGGTTGACATTTTTCCTTTCAGTACAGTACTTTAAATATGTTGTTCCACTGTCTTCTGGTTTGTATTGTTTCTGATGAGAAGGCTGTCATTCTTATTTTTGTAACATTATATGTAATGTGTCTTTTTTTCCCTTTGCCACTTTTAAGATTTTCACTGTTTTAAGTAACTTGATTATAATGGTTCTTGCCATTATATTTCTTGTGTTTGGGATTTGTTGAGCTTCTTGGACATGTGGATTTATAGTTTTCTTTACATTTGTAAAATTTTGGCCATTATTTCTTCACATAGTTTTTTTGTACTCTTTCCTATCTTTTCTTTGCAGTGTATAATCTGCTTTTAATCCTGTTCAGTGTAATTTTTTTTTTTTTTTAATCTCAGGCATTTCCCCCTCTGTTCCTAGAAGTTTAGTTTGAATCTATAAAAAATTATCTTCCATTTCTGTCCTTAACATGCTCCTGCTTTCCTATATTTTCTTGAACAAATGGACTATTTTTATAATAACTCTTTTGGATATCTTTGTCTATCATCAACAGTTTTATCATCTGTGTCATTTCTGGGTTGCTTTCAATTGGCTTGCTTTTCATTATGGGCCATATTTTCCTGCTTCTTTACATGTCTAGTAATTTTATCTTTATGCCAGACATTATGAATTTTACCCTTTTAGATACTGGATATTTTCATATTCTTAAGCTCTTGTTTGGGGCACCTTTGGGTTACCTAGAAATAGTTTGATCCTTTTGAGGCTTGCTTTTAAGGTTGTTAGATGGGGCCAGAATAGCCTTTAGTGAAGTACTAATTTTGCTCCACTACGGAGGTGTAGTACCTTTGTAGTTTCCTTCAGAGTACTCTACCCAATACCCTGTGTATTAAAAGGTTTTTCTGTGCTGGCTGGTGGGAACATTGGTTGAATGAATCCTGAAGATTGTTCCACCTCCCCATTTTGAATGGTTCTTTTTAGGCCTGAGTTAGTTTCTTCACATGTATGCACTGATTAGTACTGTGCTGAAAATTCTGCTTGTGGCTCTCTCCTCTTCCATTCTCTGCCCAGCAAACTTCAGCTGCCTTGGTCTCCTGAACTTCCAGTTCTGGCTCCTTAATTCAGGAAGACTGTGAGGCCCCCGAATTAGACTTGTCAGAGTTCTTTCTCTCTGTGCTGTAGCTTGGAAACTCTCTTTAGGCAGTCACAGGACTCACTTCATTTCCTCTTTGGGAGAGGTCACCATCCTGTGCTGATTTCATATCTAATGTACAGTGTCTGAAAACTGTTATATTTTTTCCATTCTGTTTTAGTTGTTTTGGAGGGAGAGTAAATCCAGTCCCTGTTACTACGTTTTGGCTAGAGGTGGAAGCTGGGTGAATCTTTGGTTATGTGTCCCTAGGTTGACTTAGGGTAGAGTAGAGAAATTGAATAATTTGAATTTTAATTGACATTTAAAACTAATATTGTAAATTCAGGGAAAGAATCATGTTTTATGCTTCTCTGAATCTTCTAGCATGATTATTTTCCTCATCTCCAGCATAGTGTTTAATATAGGCACTTAGGTAAGCTGTTAACTGAAAGATAGAGGCAGGATTTATCCATGGTATGTTCCTCTTTCCTCATGGAAGTTAAGTGGACTTCAGTTAATTCTTTTGAGTGTTACCGATTTTATTCTGACCTCAAGAAACCAGGCCTTATTGCATCCTTTCAGATGCTGCTGAGTCCAAGACAGAGGCTCTTTTAGAGTGGCCAATGAAACATCTGGCTCCAGAAGAGGTTTCTGCTTTTCCTGTTAGTATGACTCTTGAGCTAATTGGTTACATTTTTGCTGAGTGTGGGTGGATGGGTAGTCCTCTTGAGAGGCTTCTTTTCTGTATTCCATATATAATGCTCCAATTCTAAGCTAAGTAGTGCAGAGGGGAATCAAAGGATGATGGTGCTAGTAGAAGTTATAATCAGTATATTGCATGTAGAGAAAATGGCCCTACCTTAAAGTGAATATTATTATTATAGTACTCAAATCTTCACCTTTGCATTATATAATTCTTGCTAAAGGTAGGTAGGTTGTACTGAACCTGTGTGGGTACTAAAAAGTGTCAGAGACAACCCTTTTGATTTGGAACTGTTGGTTTTCCCTGTCAGAAAGTGGTTGAAAATTGCAAATTGATTTGGTAGTTATGTAACAACTTAAAATCAGATGTAGAAAGAAAGTAATGTCCACTTTTCTAAATTCCAATACAATATAGGAATCATCCATTAATATCGCCTTATATTTTTTCCATTATTTCCTAAATTTGTGAAGTAGGTAGAAATAAGTGATTTATACAGTTTAGCACTCAGAAATGACTTTAGAGACTCATCGGTTGTCGGTTGGGAAAAGGGAACTCTGTTGAAAAACACTTTGGAGTTTTGCTCAGTGTGGTTATGGATTTTAGGTTAAGTGGTTCTGCAGGTACAAACTAGCTTTTGGGATATTTATTTCCTATTATGTTTGAGTTGGGCTTAATGAACATAATTTAGAGATGTTATTGGTTCATTAATAACCCATTCCTGGTATATATTCCCTTTATGCTTTGAAGCAAAACAGTCTAGGAAATGGGCTGGTCAATCTAGTTTTTTTTCTGCTAGGGAAGTCAGTAGGTTTTGGTATGAGTCTCCATAGCTTTGTCTTTAAACAGTGATTTCTGTATTAAGTGCTGTTACTACTGTGCTTTCAAAATAATGCCTTGTTACAGTATGTCATTTATTTTAGTTAATAGTAACTTTAAAAGAATGAAGTCTTTAGAAAAAATTATCTGCACAGCATAAACCTCATAACTAAAAATCCTACTGTAAAAAATGAATTTTTATTTGGTATTCAATGAATAGATTTGGAAATTCTACCCTATGTTATTCTTTCTAAGAGCTTGGTAACTAATTAGGTCTGTTGATGATGCTTTCAATTTCTAAGGTGTGATGTAAGAGGATAATATCTTAAGTATTCTGTGATAAGAAAAATGCTATTTTGAATATAGGCAGGAATGTTGGAGCTTTGAGTAAAATCGAGTGATTGGCCCAAAATAAAATCAATAAAATCCTTCTTCAAGCCTTGCATTTGACTTACTTGTGTAAGCTTTGTCCATGCAGGACTGAAACTAGTTCGGCAGTTTTTGATACTGAGATTCTTGATCAAATGACTCAAATTCATGATTATTCTATATTTGGAAGTTAAGATACTGCCTCTAATTGCCAGTATTTTTTTTTTTTATTTCAACACAGTTATGTTGTTTTTTAACAGAACACACCCAACTCTTGGTATATTATACACCTGTGGCAGAAAACTAAGTTATCTCAGTTGTTACCTCCATAGAAGAGCTGATTAGAAAGACTGGCTTAACATGATATTTTAATTTTAATTTTTTCATTTTTTGGGGGGGGACAGCTGGCTGGTACAGGGATTTGAACCTTTGACCTTGGTGTTATAAGATGGCACTCTAACCAACTGAGCTAATGGGCCAGCCCCTCGGCATGATATTTTAATAGACAACTTCTTAATTTTGTTAAATAGGATAGAATAAAAACCATTCACCATTGTCCTCTACGGCATAAATTTCTTATCTTTCCTCCATGTTTTGGAAATTAAAACCAAAAAAGAAAACTTGTGGTGTCATTTTTATTGTCTTGATAATAGGTTTCTCAGTGAGGAGAATTAGGAATATGTGTGACTTTTGCTCCTAAACCTGGGACTTGTTAGTGATAGTCTCTGTTTGACTTGGGAAGAGTCTGTCCAGGGATGTCTGATAGATGAGATGCCATTGCATGCACTTTTTGTTTTTCCTAGGTTGGAACTTTGTGATTAATTAACCCTGTGACTAGCTATAATCTACTCATTACAACTCTGACTTTCTTTTGTTTGTTTATTTGTTTGTTTAAACTTGTTTTGGATTGGTTCCTTCTTTGCCTATTGGACCCATTTTTCTTAAATGGTTTTCTGCTTTTCCCACCAAGGGCAAGCCGTCATGACCTCTGAACCTTCACCTGTAACAGACAATAACCAATTGTTGAATACTTATTGTATACTAGGTATATTTTAAGTCTTTTATATGTATAATTTCATTTAATATACATTATGCTTACTCTGCCTTCCTCAGAAAGTTGCTGTGAAGGTAAATGATCTTCACATGAGATAATGTGAAAATGTTTATAAACTATAAAAACACTAAAGTTGTTACTAATAATGATAATAATATGTAACTACTTTCTGTTTGCTGTTGTTGTCTTTATGGTTTAATATAGCCTAGAGCCTACATTTCTTGGTGCTATAATCTTTCCCCGTACCTCACCTCACAGGATGACACTTGTCTAAGTGTTCAGATAAATCAAATGATGATGTTACATGAGTTATAGATTTGACATTCAGATTAGCTATTTCTTTCCTCCCTTAGGAAGTAGTAATAATCACTGACAATTCATATTGTTATTTGCCCCTAAAGATGGAAATCTATTTGCTTTCATATGCACTATAGAAAAGCCCTGGCTTTTTAACATTATGAAGGCTCTTCACTCTTTTCTACTAACATCTGCCAACTTGACGATTTAAGGATAGATTTTTATAAGATGCAAATTAAGTTTGAATTGTGATGGGAATTTCTGCATGTGTATATGTAAATGTGTATGTATATATACATATGCATGTGTGTATGTATATATGTGTGTATATACATATGCATAAAATAGCGCCTTGGCTTATGAATTTTTAAAGCGTTAGTAGTAGACAAATTAGTGAAGGAAGAAAGAACCCAAGCCTATTTCTTTACTTTAGAAGAAGCTTTATGTGATAGTTCCTTTATTATATTGTCAGTTTTCCCATGGTGATTCATTGTCATATTCTCAAACAGAGGAAAAAACACAAATGTGTTCTGTATTCTTTATCTTAATTTAAAAAGTTCAGCTTTTCTTACTTTTTTCACTCAAATACAGAATAGCATAGGTTGTACTTTTATTGCAGAGATGATGAGAATGACTTAGAAAAACGAAATTTCTTGAATCTTATGTATTTTCAAAGGCCGTTAACTCAGTTTGCATTCTGCAATCAGAAATTTTGGTAGACTAGAATGTTGGAAAATATGAGAGATAAGATCACCTTTTTAATCATACATTATTGCTACTTCTTTTTTTCAGGCATTATAACATTATTTTTAAGTATAGGTCAACCTTACTGAAGGTTTAACATAGAGCTGTTATACAAAAGTTCGTAAGTAGAGCAGTGGTTTGATTTACATGTTATGATATAGGTATCTTTTAATTTTCCTAATTAGCAGTGAAAACTTTTTGAACGAGTTCCTGGATTTTTGGGAGCTCTATTTACTTGTGTTTTAGCTGTACCTTTAAGATTTTTAAAAATTCATTTCTTAGTGACTTTACCAGTCTAGAATTGAGGATGACAATTGAAAAACCACATCAACCTTTTACATCTCACCTAACCTTCTCCTGTCCCCACATGAAGTGTAGTACCTCATAGGAGGAAACTGTCTTAGTTTTCGTTTGGTTCCCAAAACTTAAACATGTGTTAGTCTGGGTTTTGGGTAATTATCTTCTAGAACAAAATTATCAAGAGACCCTATTATTTTTGAAAGAAAGTGAGCCTAGATGCCGGGTACTGTTCAAGCTTTATTAAAGGAAAAGAATCTGCTGGGCTGTGCTCAAAGCGGGGAACAGCCTGGGGCTGCCCTGGAAATGGGGGACAGCACCAGCTGTGGGGGTGGTAGAGCTTATATAGTGTGCCAAGGGCTGGCTGACACCATCAAGGAGGGTCATTATGCTCATGTGGATCGAGGTGGAGAACTGAGTCCTTGCAGAAGCAAAAGGGGTTTCTGTTTAAGTCAGGAGACTTCTCCTAAAGGGAAGGGGGAAGGGGAGGGGAGGAGGTGGGCGGCGCCATTTTGTACTTGGGCTTGTCTAAAGTGGTGCTGGTTATGTTTCAGATCTATTAATTTTCTAAGTAGATTTTATTCTAAATTTATAACGACATTGGAAGAGGATTGGGCTATTCTCTCTCTCTCTCTCTCTCTCTCTCTCTCTCTCTCTCTCTCTCTCTCTTTCTCTCTTTTTTCTCTCTCTCTCTCTCTCTCTCTCTCTCTCTCTCTCCCTCTCTTTCTCTCTTTTTCTCTTTCTTTTTTTTTTCATTTGGGCTGCTGGCCTGCACAGGATCCAAACCCTTGACCTTGGTATTATCAACAACATGCTCTTCCAAGTGAGCTAACAGACTAGCCCCCTTTCTCTTCTGTTTGCTATTTAAACAGTATCCTAGGACACCATTCTCCCTTATTCTCCCCACCCTGAATTACCAGTTTAATTTGAAAGCTTCTACCTGTGTACTTAATCGAGTATGCAAGATTTTGTGTTCTTACATGAATTAACAGTCTCCCAAGCACCAAAAATTGAATATTTGTTTTACATCAAGGTGCTTGTAGTAATATTGTCACTTGGAAGAAATGGAAGAGAGATTAGCAGAGAGGTACAAAAGGGAGTCTTCTCAAACTTTAAAATAAGTAATAAATCTGGGGCAGTTATAGTATATTGGGTGGATACTTTTGAAAATGACCAAACAATTAATGGGGGAAAATAATATTTCTGTCTCTAAAAAGAATGTCCTTTGAGATGAGAGATAGTTTTTAAAATTATTAAATAAGAATAGTAGGTTATTTTAGTTACAGTTTCACATAAATGGAGTTGTAGCGTGTGATGTGAGGTATAGCAGGTTTTGAGATTTTTGACTTAATAAGTGGTGTTGAATGTAGTTATAAATTTGCAATTTAATTTCTCATTTGAATTATACATTCTTTCACATTTATTATTTAATCCTATCTTGCCCTGAAAAAGAATTGAGGAGATTTACAGGTGTGTATGTACTGCAGAATAGGTAGGAATGAGGTAGGAAAGGCTGAATGAGGTAGGAAAAGAATTTGAAATATTTGCGTAGATATTAAATAACTTATTTTTATTTTGTAGCTCATTTTCTTTTGTGGATATTGGGTTATTGAAGTTCAAAAAGATCTCTGTAGATAACCCTTACTTCAGATTCTGAGGTAAATTTTGGAGTGATTGTATATTTGCAACAGATTCCATACTTGTATTTCTGGTCACAGAATAAGTGAAAATCTTACTAATTTAAAAATACAAGGATAGTATGGAAGATCAGGCATTTAATCATAAGAATTTAGGATATTGTAGCATGACTTGTGATAATGCAGTTCTTACTATTATACTAAAGGCTTTGATTATGAATTAAAGTCATTTTCAGTGTAGATACATCAGTGTAGAATCTGACACAGTCAGCCCTGTGTATCTGCAGGTTCTTCATCTACAGATTCAACCAACCTCGGATTGAAAATATTCAAAAGAAAAAACACAATAAAAAATAACAATATGACAAAAATAATTCAAATAAAAAATACAGTATAACAACTATTTACATAGCATTTACATTGTATTAGGTGTTATAAGTAATCTAGAGATGATTTAAAGTATACACTCCTGTATACTTGGATGGGAGGATGTGCATAGGTTATATGCAAATGCTACACCATTTTATATTAGGATCTTGAGCGTCCTTGGATTTTGGTGGTGGTAGAGGGGTGTCCTGGAACCAATCCCCCACGGTTACTGAGGGACAATCATATAATGATTATTGAGTACATTTTGTCAGAGAATTTAAGATCATATTGTTATTTAGAAAAAAATTTACAATATGCAAATAATTTTCTTTTTTTTATCAAGTATATTTAGATTCTGAGTGGGATTAAAAATAATGCATTGACGTGGTATTTGTTGGTGGTTTTTAATTTAAGAAAATCTGATAAAATAGTTTGTAACTCATTAGTGTAGACATGATAGCTAAGAAAAATATAGATTGTTTGCTATTCTAAGCTACAGTGTTCTAAACTACAGTGTTCAAGTATGATTTAAAATAAGTGTTGTTCAATTAACATTAAAGCCTAAAATCAAATTGCAGAAGTATAAATTAAAGACTGATTTGGGGAGAACTGTTGCTTTTTTACCATTCCTCTGGGTTCCACATAATTAATGAAAGATATCCACTTATTTTATAGTCAAAGCAACAGCAGCCTAATCTTGCCTGGGGATAAAAGTAATTTTGCACAGAAGTCATGTAACTTTTATTTAGGCTAAGGTCATGATTAATAAAATTGATTTATGACTTATAAAATTAAAATCACTGATTTAATAAATAGTAATACCTGTCAGTCTTTCTTTCTATAGCTTACAGTCTTTCTCTCCATAGGTCACATAGCTTAGGAAGTGGCTGAAACCCAATGTTATTTATTTATTTATTTATTTTTTCCTTTTTGTCTTTTTTCGTGTCCGGCAACGGATCGCAACCCTCAGTGTTGCACCCGTACCGGACTGGGACCGGCAATGGGATCGCAACCCTCGGTGTTGCTCCCATACCTCGCTCAGCCAGTGAGCGGGAACCGGTCTGTATGTGGGATCCGAACCCTCGGCGGGAGCGCCGCCGCGCTCCCAAGCGGCGCACTGTAGCAGTGCGCCACCGGGCTGGCCCGAAACCCAATGTTTTTAAATTCATTTTGCATTTAACCTTTTAAAAGATATTCTATAGCCATTGAAAAGATCAATTGTAAGCTATTCAGATGAATTTGATTGTAGGGTATGCATTTATTCTGTGGAAGTGGCATTCTAGAATTGAATAAATTAATTTCATGAATAAAATTCAGGTTAAATACTGTTTCCAAACTGATATTCCAGAGTTTAAACAGACATATTAATAATGTATTTTTTTTGTTATGTTTTTTTTAAAATATGGAAGCACTAAGTCTGCCTCCTCCCTTTTTCCCTCCCTCTTCTCTTTCTCTATCTCACTCCATCTGGAGGTAGTTGTTGGGAAGTGTAGAAATTATTGAGAATCTAAATATGTCAAAAACTTAGTTAGGTGGATATGAAATTGAGTGTGGGAATACAAAGAAATTAATATTTTATACTTAAATAGGAAGGACAATGTATAGTCAGCTTTTTGAGGAACATCAAATGTTAACTCTGTGGTAAAAGTTAAGTATGCATTGTTTCTTGTATCTGATAACTTTAAGATGATGTCAAAGTTTTACTGTGACTTAGAGTGAAAGATGATAAAATAATAGAATCTTTTATTTGAAAGAGGCCTTGAAGGACGTTTATTCAGCTTTCTTTCCGATGTGAGAATACCTCCCTTTCTGTCATAATTTAGCATGTTATTTGGGGGAAAGGGCCTAACTTTTATTCCTTGCTGCAGTCTTTGTCTTCTTAAAATTTTGTGTTACTATTATATTTATTCTTGTCAGATTGCCTTTTCTTCTTTCTTGTATATGTATCCTTTTCAAATCTGAACTAATCAGAATATTTTTGTAGCTATACTGGTTTCTTTAGGTTTCTTTTTCTTCTGTCTTGGTATTCATTGGTACCTTCTCTTCTACCTGTCTTACTCTTATTTCACTAACTTAGGTAAATCTTTAAAATCGCACTTGGGTTTATGATGTTAACCGTATAATAAGCCCTTTAAAATCTATTATATTTCTGTCATTGACCTTCATTACCCGTGTATTCAGATAATAATCATCCTCTGACATCTAACTATCTCTTATTTTATGTGTTTAGCTTGCATGCCTAGCATTGATTTGTTTACTGTAACATTGATACTCCGAAACCCTCTAGAAGGAAAGATAAGATTATATATTGATTTCTTGTTGAAGGGAAGACTCATTGGTAGAACAGGATGCATAAACTGTGTTGGTTTTTTGAGATGGACTGAATATAGAAAATTTTTTTTAGAACTTCTATCCTAAATTAATGAGAAGTTGGGTGAGCTTATTTCCCCCCCCCCCCCAAGCTTTTTTTTGTTGAAGGGAAGACTCATTGGTAGAACAGGATGCATAAACTGTGTTGGTTTTTTGAGATGGACTGAATATAGAAAATTTTTTTTAGAACTTCTATCCTAAATTAATGAGAAGTTGGGTGAGCTTATTTCCCCCCCCCCCCCAAGCTTATTTTCTTGCAGAGGCACACAGCTTGAAGTTTTAAAAGTAAAGTATACATAGGCTTTTCTGTATGGGAATGGGGGAATTTTTTTAGACTTTATTAAAGTGCTGTTGGTTAATTTTTTAATGAGGATTTTCTTTCCCAATACTTAAAATATCAATCACTTTCAATTAAGTTGCAGCAAATAATTCCTACTGCCTGTTTTTCCTAAGCTTTTTTGTTCTCTTCCCAATTGAGTTTTTTATACTTGTTCCCTTTTGTCAGCATTTTTTTTGGAGGGCGAGGACTCCCTACATAGCTTTTGTGATAGCCCAGTTATGAAAAACAGTAGGATAAATGTTCACATGTTAAAACTTCCTTTTTTTTGCTGGGGTGGATTAGTAAAACAATAAATAAACCTGTGAATGTTGGCAAGTGTTCAGATATTTCTTCTTTTGTGTCATTCACTCTGGCACAGTTCAGTAACTGCTTATGAATAAGTTTTTCACACAGTCTCAGAAAATAAGGAATTGAGAATACGTGTGGATAACAGATTAGTATCCACCTCACAGAGGTGTTAGATGGATTAATTGATTCTTAGAGAGCCTAGGAATGTCAAAACAGTATAAATGCAAACTATCCATATAATAAAGTAAAAGCTACTATGAAAACAAATAATAGTAGAAGAAACTTCCTTTAAGGGAGATTTAGATTTGAGTTTTTTTTGTTGTCTTTCATTCTTAATACCAATTAGTACTTGAACATATATAAAACTTGTGTTGTTTTTTAAAAAAAACAGTTGTGAAGTGTTTATGCACATAGATCCAAATTAAATGTCTTGCCATATAAAATGTGTAGGAGGGCTTCTTGAGGTTTGCTTTCAGACTTGGTGTTTTCTCATTGATAGGGATGAACCATTTTAATTATTACCATTTGGACTTTTATTTTTGTTAAAGACAAGAGTTAAATGTAAGTCCTGAGGAAACATAAATGTTTCATCTCACACTTTTCAGGGTAAAGACTTAGTTGCAACTATATATAGTAATCACTTGTAAAAAGGTGTTTCCATTCCTCTCCAGTTCTTGTGGCTTATATCTCTTGTCAGATTGATTTGCTGTGGGTTTGTATTTGTGGTGGGAAAATTAATTTGAGCTGAAGTGTGTTAGGATCACTTAGCAAAAAGTTACTGTATGTTGTCCCACAAAAAAAGCAGATGTTACTTAACTTATTTTACTCCTCATCATGGATGTGTGTGTGTTTTCTCTTTGTGGAATACTGAATCAGGTTCATAGTGTTAGGATCTTAGAGTAATGATTCTCAACCTTGGTTACGTGTTGGAATTGCATCAGAAGTTTTTAAAAATGCTGGTGCCTGGGTCCCTCCCTCCAAAGATTTATTTGATTGGTTTGGGATGTGGCCTGGGCCTCAGTTCCCTAGGTGATTCTCATGTGCAGCTAAGGCTGAGAGCCTCTGTTCTAGAGACTAGTCAGTTATCACGCACAATAACGTTTTTTTAATTAGCTCCTAAAAATTCTTGTCTTATAGTTGCAAGACTTATTAATAGATCTGCAACATAACCAGCGCCATCTTAGACAAGCCCAAGTACAGAATAGCGCCATCCACCTCCTCCCCTCCCATCCCCCCTTGTCTTTTACAAGAAGCCTCATGGTTTCAGAGAAAATGAAACTTTCGGCATTTCCGCATGCACAGAACTCTCCATTCCCATGACCTAACTCAATCCCCACCTGCAAATTGCATCACCCAGCTCTTGGCACCAACATATCAATATAAGCACTACCACCCCCACACCTGGTGCTGTCCCCCATTTTCAGGGCAGTCCCAGGCTATCCTACATTTTGAGCACATCCTGGCAGATTTCTTTGTTTAATAAAGCTTGAATGGTACCCAGCATCTTGGCTCACTTTCTTTCACTTATATATCCTAATGTTTTAAATTATATTCTTGAGTTTACCATGCTCACATTAAAATGAGCATTGTTAATTCTACATATATTTTGCAAGTTGTTGACCACCATTGGTCAAAAGACAAAGAGGCTCAACACTAAATGGCCCTTAATAATGAGTTACCATTTCCTTCAAAATATAAGAAGTAACAAGCTAGGTAGAGAGAGACTGTTTTCTTAGTGAGCCCAATAACATATGTTTCAGGCGGATGAATAAAATCCCAGTCCATTTCTTGCTAGCAGTATTTTTTATAAGGTTTTTTAAAAATAAATCCACTGTGTGCCATCTACTTTTTCTCTCACTTTCAAAACTGAAACACATTTTTGAAGTTGCATGTGCAAATGTTATTATATTTATCATTCTAATACTTAATTACTGTTTATTAAAGCTGCATGTTTAAGAGCTTCTTTAGGTGACTTTACATATGTTATTTTCAAATTCAATAGGCTATATTAGGAAGTCCAGTTAGATTTAAACTGAAATTTAATGTTCTACTCAGAATAATTGATGTCACTTGGAGAGATGCTGGGACTGTGTTCTTATTTGAGCACATTCGGGTATAGGAAAAATAAGTCAAAATTCTCCTGTGACTTGAGAAAATGATGACTATTAAAAAATACATTGCAAGGGATGGCTGGTTAGTTCACTTGGTTAGAGTGTGGTCCTGGTGACACCAAAGTCAAGGGTTCGGATCCCTGTACCAGCCAGCCACAAATAAAAAAAGCAAAAACAAAAAACCCACCACATTGGAAAGTAGAAAAGCTGCTATGAGCAGTCTAAGTAAAGACATGTGGCCCAAACATCTATAATATGCTATAGAACTCGAAAAAATATTAAGGATAATTTTAGAAGTGTCATCATGAATAGTTGCTCATCCAAGCTGATTCTTGGCAAAATTATATATCATTGGTTTGTGTTTGGTGCTTGTCTGTTTTCTGAAGTTCCTCCTACTCTGTCTCTAGTATTGTGACACTGTTCCTTTCATTCACCATTAAACTACTTGGAATATTCCCAAAATATTTCTTCTCCCTTGACCAAAATTTCTTCTTAACCATGGAGTTTTCATTCTGGGGAAAGGGCTGGTGGGTTGAGAGACAAAGCAATTTTCATCATCCCTGCCTGCACCCCTCTTCTCTTCCCTGTTTATATTCTTACCATAAGCCTGTGTGTCTACCACTTGACTTTATTAAATGTTAATGTATTTCTACATTTATAGTAAAACACTACAGATATGTCAGAGCCCCTGATATATCTCACTGGACCCATTTCCCTTCCTTCCTCTGACATGTAACTGCTGTGTGGAGTTTATTTTTTTCAGAAACATTTTCAGAAACCAAATCAATCTAAGTAGTAAATCAAAATGAGTGAAATTTTGGAGGAAAATGTCTATGAGCAGGAGCTTAATACTAAGAGATTATAAACAGTTGAGAAAACCAGTTCTGCATCTGGATTTTTTTTATCATTCTGTATTTGAATATTTACAAATGATTGTTTAAAGACTTTCTGTTAAATTGTAAATGCTTGCAAACCTAGGCTATAAGGGGACACAAAGGATTAATTCTACTTTGTTAAAAATCTACTAACTTGTGTGGAAATGTGATTATGGCTTGTTGACAAAGAACCAGTGGCTGAACAGAATTCAGTGTTTATGGAACTATCCTGTTGACAGGCACAATTAACACTGCCAGCATCACTCAGACTAGCCAACTCTTTTATCTTTAGTAAATGCTCTGTCAAGTAAGAGATCAATCCCTTTAAATTTTAGATAATGAATAGAATTCATTTAGACTTCAGTTAAAATAGGCTATCATTGATTAGATTATCTTGGTTCTTTATGCTACTCTGGTTCAGATGGAAAAGGCTGAAGTAATGCTGAAGAGGGTGGAACAAAGAGAACATAAACATTTTTGGAGTTTATAAATAAAATTATTTTAGAAATAATGAAAATACTTTGTATTATTTCTAAGAAAATCAACTTGTTTTGAGGACTTTTTCTGGAGCACTGTTTAGCTGTTTATTTGTGGCAAATGAAAAATGATAGATGTATTGGGCTTAGAGATTTCCTACTTCAGGCGGAGGTAATGAGTAACTCCTTGCATTCCTCCGGGCCGCTACCGCCCCCCCTCCCCCTCCCTCCCCCAAGAAATAAGCTTTTCATTGATAAGATAAGGTTAACTTCATACTCAGTTTATTTAAAACCCAACAACACAACCTTTATTTTACTCTTCCTATTCCCAAATTAGATTCCCGCCTGAACTCTATTTTGGTTAATGATTCCTTAATATTTCCATATATTTTAGGCTTGAAAACCAGGAGTCGTCCTTGATTCTTTTTCCTCCAAATTCAGTCAGTCACCAAACTTTCTGGATTCTTTTTGTCTCTTCGAGGCTTGCTTTAAGCTTTACATTTCATAACAAGTATGAGATGTTAGAAGTTTCTTTGAGCTTTAAAGTGTTGAGGAGTATTAATAAATTTTGAAAAAAGTGCTGATTTTAGATTAGATTTCCCTAACTGTAAGTATCTTAAAAATTCAGCGTAAGACATTTAGAACTTTGTACTTAGTGTGAAGTCTTAGTATTATAACATACAAATCATTGACTATTAATATTTTGTCTAACACTGTACTGATCTTTGTATCTTCTTTTGGAGAAACAACTTTGGATTCTTATTGAAGAAAGAGAAGTAAATTTACTGGAATGTCTTAACTAGCATCTGGGAAAGTAGGACCCTCCAGCTACTGACATTGGGAGAACCTGATCCCCAAAGAAATAAAAATTTTGAATTAAATCCTTTTGATTTTAATTCCTTTGCAAACGAGTTCAAAAGTCACTTTGAAACATTTAATATCTGTTATTAATTTCCTTTGGGAATCATAAAGTTTGAAAAAAGACTATTGTGGATAGGTTGGTCTTATGCAAATACTATAAAATTAAGAAAAAAATTTATTTGATGGTGGAAGGAGAGGTCCAGGAGAGTTGATGGGAAGCAGAAACAGTTTCAAAGACAGGGAACTTTTGAGGATATGATTTTGAGACAAAGTGGGAGGTAAATTTGAGTAGATAAATCAGAAAATGTTAAGTTCTAGAATTACAAAAATTTTTGATCTAGTGATTTAAAAAAATGAAGAGTTAAAATTGACATGTTTTTCTAAATGGCATCTTGGTATTTAGGAATTTTTTTTTAATGGTAGAAGGCATATGAGGATACTTTAAAAAGTTAATGGAAAGACTTGTATTATCTTTTAATTGTATTTTTCCACGAACTTTTTGAAGTACCCTTGTATTTGCTTGAAGGCTGTAAAGGCTGTGTTGAGCCTTTTTTTCTAACATAGTTGTGCCAGTTCCTGAATCTGCATAGAACCATGAAAAACAATATTTTTAGCTTCCCTGGTCTTTTTGTTTATGTTCATTAACTCAGATCATCACAAGTCAGTTCCTGTGTACACTGGAAACTTTGTTGTCTTTGCCCCACTTTCATTATAAGTTTTGCTTCAAACTGAAGGTTATTCCTTTGGCCTATTTCTCTTGTTCAAACTGCTGCATTCTACTTCTACAAAGCTAGCACCTATTATCTTTTATAGCCCTCTACATTTTCTTGAGGGTTAATAATACGTTTCCCTTTGAGTACCAGCAGAAAGCACCAGGAGTCAGATTGACTATCTGAAAGGTGCAGGTATTTGAAGTTCTCTTGAGGGAGAGTAGAATTTGATCAAGGATTTTAAGAATGGATAGGAATTTGGCAGGGAAAGTTCATGGAGGATGGCATGATCAAAGTTATGAAAATGGAGGCACATAAAGTGTATTCAACATGAGTTGTGATGTGGTATGATAGAAATGGAGAATATTGTTAGGATATAGTAGGTTATACCATTGGAAGATAGAGAAAAGATCATGGAACTCAGTGAGTTTCAGGTCATTTGGTAATATTATCTGTCATTTATTGAATGCTTACTATGTGTCTAACTGTGTTAGGCCCCTTATGAAAAAAACTCATTTAATTCTCAGAAACAATAGTCTTGTGCGGCAGATACTATCATCTGAGGAAACTGGGGATTAAGGAGGCTAAATAGGTTGATAAGACTCAAAGAGCCAATAAATTAGATTTGAATCCACCTCTCTTTTCTAATATGCTTCCATCATAGGCCCCTATATCTAATTAAGGTTGTTTTGCAGTGACCTCTAGGTTTTATGCAAGAAGAAATTTGCAACAATCTTGAATTTATTCTCATAGACTAGGTTATTACTGTTATATTGGACAGGGGAAGGACCATGATTATTAATATGCCAGGCTTCAGAAGAACTTCAGATATAAATCCATCATTACAGAGACATGAACTGATGACTTGGAAAAGAAGACTGTATCTATTTTGGATAACAAAATAACTTGATATCTGACACTCTTTAAAACAAAATTAAAGTCTCTGAGACAAATGCTTAAAGCTGTATGTTAAAGGAGGCCCTTGTCACTCTTTCTATGCCTTTAGTATTTGACAGTTTTGGTCTGGGCCAAAAAGCATCTGGTTTTACTAATAATATGGCTATCTACCTTCTGGCTCCTTGAATTTAAAAGTTGATTCTTATGTGTTTTAATATTTTTCTAACCTAAAGTTAGTGGCATTGTTTATATCTTAAAAGAATACCAAACTGAAGTATTTTTGTTGTTATTGTTGTAGTTTGGTAGACTAATGATGTCTTCCATTGAACCACAACAATTTTAATAACTGGTAGCATGTGAGTTAAAGAATTTTAGAGTTGAAGGGATTTTGGTAATTGTCTTGTGAAATCTTGCCGGTAAGGCAAATGAAACACTCAATTAGATGATCATGGCTGCAATTACTTATTCAGTTAATACTGTTAAAACTAGGACTAGAACTGTTTTTATCAAACCGTTCTACTTCCAGTGTTTCTACGAGGGTATATGTAGGACACCACCATAACGGTACCTGAGTCCCTGGTTATGAGGCTGGCTTTCCTAAAGCAATGGTGTTAGCTGGGTGAGATATATGTGGTTACATGTCAGAATCTCCTGGGATTCTTTCACAAAGTACATACACCTACCTCTCTTTGAAAACCACTAGGCTAAAGAACCCATCATATCAAGAGCATTTTTAATCAGGAAGCATTGGCCTTGTGGCTAGAAAAACATGCAAAATATTCTTGTTTTATAAATAGGTATTTAGAAAACATGTAGTTTAAAAACCTAATTAATGATAGCATTGCAGATGTATACCATAAAGTTATCCTTTGTAGGGTTCACTAACAAAAGACATTTGATTCGATTACTGTTATGTATTCCGAGAAACTATTAGTAAAAAAATTAGACTTGTGAGACCTCTTACTGTTCCACATTATTATTTTATAGATGTACAATTCTCCTTGTCAAGAACTGTGAAGGGTCTGAGATTTTATTGCATGTTAATAAATTAACCTACCACAGTTTCATGAATGCTGGTAAGGAACAGTATCAGCATTTTTGTACCAGTTTCCTGAGCTGCAGTTACCATAGGGTGACATGAAGTGGGCTGGATGATACCTGCAGATGCATGGGATGCATTACTGGACAGGAACCCTGAGTTTAGGGAACTCAAATTTTTTGCTGCAAAGGGAGATACAATTTAAAATCTTCCAAGGCTATTGCTCTATAACCATCCTTGAAAAGAGCAAAGAGCAGTCAGTGCCTCTGTTCGCAGGGCATGCAGAGCCCAATGGAGGAGAATTGTCTCTCAATAGGTATCATATTATATTAGACAAAGTAGGTCATTGCTTATTCTCATTCTAAATGAAATATGTTCAAAATTCTTAAACAGGGTCTTAGGAGTGTGACTTCTGTGCACTTTGTTTTTAATTCCAGAAAAAATTCCATTGTTTGCATATTACATGCCCTTGTAAGTATAGTAGCATGAAAGTTAACTTGCTTAGTTTTGATGAAGGGTATTCTGGTTAACTGAATTTTCTTTTTAAATATTAAAATTCCTTTATTCCTAAAGGACAAACCCTATTCCCTTATCTCCTCTTCCTCATTTTATTTAGGTTTTTTTTTTTTTTTTTTTTTTTTTTTTTTTTTTTGTGGCTGTCTGGTACAGGGATCCGAAACCTCTCCCTCTTTTTATTTTATTATTATTTTGTTGTTATTGTTGCTTTTGACATTCAAACCCTTGATTTCGGTGTAGTAACACCATGCTGTAACCAAATGAGCTAACCAGCCAGCCCCCTTTCTCTTTCTTTTCAGTATTTGTTATCTTAATTTCAGCAAATACAGTGTGCCTATCATGGGGACATACTGTATGCTAGTTGGGCATTTAGATGTGAAGGATCGTGTGTTCATTTATTCAGTTATTCAAAGTGGTTTTATTTTTATCCTCACACCATCTCCCCCATTTGAGGAAAGGAGACAGGATGGGATAAAGTTTAGAAGGATGTTCCTGAGAAAGTGAATAGCATGTGCAAAGGGTTTGAAGAAGACAAGGGATAGGCAGAAAAGGGCATCCTAAGAAGAAGACCAATATATGTGAAGGTCCAGAAGAGAGAAAGAATGTAGGACTGTGAATACTTTCTGATATTGACCTACTTTTTAAGCTAAAGTTTCAAATTTAAACTGTTGAGGTTATTACAAATTGCACTCTATCAGGGAGTGAAGTTCTGATTTTATGGTTCTCAGTGGTTGTTCTTATCATACATGAAGACTTCCATGCAGACTTCTCAAATCTCTTCTGTTTTTGGTGGGGGTGGGTGAGGGAGGAGAGAAACGATTCACTATACTGTATATCTTTTAGTGTTAGAATGCTACAGTATAAAAGGTATCAATTTTTTTGAGGATACTGCTTATAAGTTTACTGTTTAAAGCATGGTTTTCATTCTTGTATAGTTATCAGTAACGAAATTTTCAAAATAGTTTTATTTAAGCAGACTTCTATATTTGTCTGTTGACCGACTTGTAGTTTGTTTTTCATTTGAAAAACTTGCTCCAGGCATAATGTAGTCCATATTTTTAAGCTATCCAGTGACATCAGAAATTAAAGTTTTCCTTGTGCTACATTTTTTTTAAAAAGTCTAGCAGTTAGAGGTTTTCATTAGCTATTGATTCTCTCCAATTAATGCTTTTACTGTAGTATTAAAATTTTTTAGCACATTAAAATATTGATTTAATTAGCAATTTAAGTGGCCTTAGTTTTTCTAAATGTATTTTGTTCAAGAGAATTCTGTTATAATTATGGGTAATTTCATTATGAAACGTTTCTCAAAAAGGTTTGATTAGAGCTTCATTCATAGCAAAGCTTAAATGAGAATATATGTAAACTACCTGATATAAAATTTGGATTATAGAAAGTTCTCAAATAATAGGTACTTCTTCTCTTACCATATATTATTATTTTAAAAAGCTGATTAAATTTGTGTTATATGTATTTGCATTTAGGTGGGAAAATATCCTAAAAAATGACAATAAAAATTTTAATTATGGAGATTCTCTAAGCCTACACTGTCCAGCACAATAGTCACTATCCATATGTGATTGTTTAAATTTAAAATAAGTTAATTAAATTTAGCAGAGTTTGGGCTGGCTGGTTGGCTCAATTGGTTAGAGTGTGGTGTTGTAACACAAAGTTCAAGGGTTTGGTTCCCTGTACTAGCCCGCCCCCCCCCCCCCCCCCCAATAGCAGAGTTTAATAGAAAATAAAAAGTAAATTAAAAATTCTGTTCCCTGGTCCTACTAGCCATATTTAAAGTGCTCAATAGCTACATGTGGCTAATGGCCAGTGTTGACAGTGCAGAACATTCTCATCTTTGCAGAAAGTTATATTGGACAGTGTTGTTATAAGATAATGGTTTTCAACTTTCCCCTCAATTATTAAAACCCTTTTATTGTAAAATTTTAAGCAGAATCCCATATAGAAGGTAGTAAGATGCAGATGTGCTGTCCAGGAGATGCAGAATCTACTCCAACCTCCCCATGGCCCTCAGAACACAGGGCTTTTAGGACTATTGTTGGAAAGTGGTCATTTGCTCTTTTTTTAAACCAAATAATAAATGTAGTAAGAATTATAGAAATAGAAGATCCATAAATAGAATAAGCTTTATAGAAGTATTTGATTGAGATACAAAGCTGGAAATCAATGGATGAAAGATTGTTGGGACAGGATTTGGATAAATCTGACCAGTTAAACTAAATGATCAAACTTGACATCAACTTTATGGGACAAACTGACATTATATGTTTCTTTTTTTTTTTTTTTTTTTTTGTCTTTTGTCTTTTTCCGTGTCCGGCAACGGATCGCAACCCTCAGTGTTGCCCCCGTACCGGACCGGAGACCGGCAACGGGATCACAACCCTCGGTGTTGCTCCCGCGCCTCGCTCAGCCAGTGAGCGGGAACCGGTCTGTATGTGGGATCCGCCGCCGCGCTTCCCAAGCGGCACACTATCCAGTGCGCCACCGGGCTGGCCTCGACATTATATATTTCTTGATGTGATACACTAAGAAGAGTACAACTTCCCCTATGTGGTTCTTCTGCCAATTTTTTTTTTTTAAACCAGAACTTAATGAAGAAGCAATCAGACAAATCCAAATTAAGAAATCTTCTGCAAAACAACTCTCTTGGACCTTTCAAAAATGTTATTATCATGAAAGACTAAATAAATTAATAGTCAGGGAAGTTAAGGGAGATTAAAGAGACATGGCAAATAACTGAATTGTGTGATGGATCCTTCACTGGGTCTTAGATTGGGGGATAAAACATAAAGGATGTTATTAATGGTTGACTGGAGAAATTTTAGAATGGATGGTATATTGGATAATACGTGTATAATAATGTTTCCTGAATGTGGTAATTGTATTGTGATTATATAGGAAAATACCCTTGCTCTTACTGGGGTACATGTTGAAGTATTTAAGAGTGAAATGTCATTATACTGCAAGTAACTTTCAAATGGTTCAACCAAAAAAATTGTATGTGTAAATATGCGTAAAGAGAGAAAGCAAACGTGCAGAATGTTAAAATTGGTTACTCTAGGTTTCTCAGCCTTTTTGTAAAATATCTTAAGATTTTTTTTTTTACCAACCTTACCCCCACTGAACCAATCTTGCCGCTTTGGGGGCGATATTGCTCCTATTAAGACAGAATGATTTAAGTGAAGGAGTACTTCGTTGTCCTTTTTGTTTTGGGGAGTAAAAAATTTATTTGTCCTGCAATGCCTTCATTTTATCATTGTGATTTTTTTACATTTGAAATTTTACAAAATAAAAAGTTGTGGTAAAAGAGGGGGCCTCTTATTCTATGTGCTTAGCAGATACTTTCAGGAAAAGCCCCTTCCTCTCTCCTGCTATATGATTGCAATGGAATGGATATGTCAAGTTTCTATAGTTCTTTCAAAAGAAGGTGATGTAGACCTGAACCTCTGATAAGGAGTTGTAAATTGGTTCGACCAACTAGTAGGAAGACAGGCGTTTCAAGCAAGGAAACAATATAAGTAAAAGCATCTTCATTGTTTATGTGTCTCAATACTTCTTTCAGCCAGAATTTATTAGCAGTAGATTGCTCAGATTTGTTCTTTCCTCTTATGGCAGATTGGAATGCATATGAGAAAACATTTACATGTCAATCCTCTAACAGCACTTGCCCCTGATACATGCTTTCAGTCTCTCAATGAGTAGGCAAGCTACAGGTAGACTCAATTAGAGATTGCCTGTTTCTGCCTTCTTAACATTCTGGTGACCAGCTAGGTTCAGATATTTGTTACAAATAATATCTGGGTAAGGTTCTTGAATTGGGATTTTAAGATAAAAAGATGTTTATTTGAGAGTAATGACTTCATGGCCAATATAACACAGTATTAACAGGTTTACCAAATTGTTTAAAAACGTTATGCAACTAATTATAAATATCCTGCACACTAAAAGTAACCAGTATGAATTTTATTTGAACCACTAATTATTCTTCTCTAGGAAATTAATGATAAAGATTCATTGGTCAAGATCGGCTGTCAAAGCCCCAGTCTGTTTTGTTCCATTTTTTTTCATGTATGTTGCAAGGCATTTTCATGTTTCCTCTGTATCTGTAGTCATTATTGTTGCTTATAACAAAATACCTGGAACTGGATACTTTGTAAGAAAGTGAACTTTATTGTTTACTGTTTTGCATGCTGAGAAGTCCAAAGTCCAGTGGACACGTCTGATAAGGGTCTTCTTGGTAGTGGCTTTATAGCAGTGGCAGGGGTCTCACATGGCAGAAAATGGCAGAGCAAAGAGAGAATCTCACATGTTCTCTTTTTAAAGCCCTCAGAACCACACCCATGACCACCATTGTTAATCCCTTCACTACTGCATGGTCCTACAATCTAATCACCTCTTCAAGACGCCATCTTTCAATTACCGTGATAGGATTTCCCACCCCCAACAGAATTAAACTTCTAATGTATGAACTTTGGGGGCCACAATTCAATCAATCCACAGCAGTATCTCAGTGGGAAAAAACAGGATCAGGCTAATATATATATGATGGAAAAGGAATAGAGTTTTAGGATCAGGGTGAAATATATATTAGAGTAGAAAGTCAAGACTGCAAGATCAGTTAGAATACATATGCTGTCTCAGAGTCCTAAACCATTTATTAAATTTGAGCTGAAAATTTTTATTTTTTTATTGGTATAATTTATCTACAGTAAAATACACAAATCTTAACTTGTACAGCTTGATAAATTTCAGCTATGAATTTGGTTCTGGGTTTCCTCTTTTGTCTAAAGCCCAAAACAAAATATACAAGTATTTCGGAGGAGGCAGAACTTTTCTTAGTGCTTATTTCTGAAAGAAATTTCTTGTATGGGGCCTCAATATAGGAAGTATTAAACGATGTAGTGGGTTTCACAAAACTGTTTTCTTGCAGCACCCTAAGTGAAAGCTGAGGTCATGACGCTAAGGTACAATTTTTAATGGGGGTGAAGGGTGGGGAGCTAAATAAGTAATCTTTATCCAAAAGTAAAATCTACAGTATATCAAGAAATGGTTGATCTGCATATTCCTCAAATAAAATAGCTCTCTCTATATATGCATATATAATTATATACATTCTGTGCTTATATAAGCACATGTGATTTCTTTGAATGTATTTGTTGATAAGAATTGAGCAAGGAAAGGGCTTGAGCAGCGATTATTTGGTGTCGGGTCCGCCGCCGGCCAACCCGTACAGCCCTAGCCTCGTTCCTTTCAGTGGGCGAGCAATCGGCCGGGATTCCTCTTTCCCTCCTGTCCCCTTTGGAAGGAGACGGGAAAGAGAGCCGTGAAGAGAGGTGAGCACAACTGCCGGCCCCAAACCAGCCCCATTAAAGGACACTCAGAGGCAGCGGAGGTTCTGTCAGCAGCAGTTCCGTTTATTACCACACAAGCACTGGCTTTTATAGGCAGATAGGGAGGAGAGGTTTTAACATTCAGCTTAAAGGTCAAGGGCATGCATCCTGTCTCAATGCCTTTCACTAGCGCAGAAGCACATATTTGGCCAATAAGGGCTTAGGCAAGGTTCCCGCAGACACCCCCACCCTACTTCCTCCCGGCGCCTTCTTAGGCTGCCATGTTAATACGCCCTTGTGGGTCCATAATGGCGCCGCTTGTAATGTCACTTAAGGTGGCGTTGGTTTTTAAGGCCCGACAATTTGGTGACCAGCTAGGTTCAGATATTTGTTACAAATAATATCTGGGTAAGATAGGTTCAGATATTTGTTACAAATAATATCTGTTACAAATAATATCAGGATTATTTACTAGGGGTGAGTCCATTGCGTCAAGGAATAAATAAGCAAGTGATGATATTAATTCTTTTTCTGAAAATTCAGGATTCGAAAAATCCTTTTTTGAATCTAAGATTGTCTTATATTCAGAGGAAAGTAGACCAGTATAGAAACTGCAGGTAAAGCAGGATTTTTCTGAAAGAGCAATTCTGTGTCTAAGTCAGTGCCTGAAAAAGAACCAGTCGAGTCCTCACAGCTCTTTAAAACATAGCACAGCCTAGATACTTTTAGCTGGAAAGATAGTTTAAACAAATGTTTTCAGTTGGCCACCATGGCTGTAGAAAAAATGTAAGTAATGCTCCCATGAAAATTTGGTTTTGAGCAGTGTGAACCTGCCCAGAAGGAACTGATGGTGAGAGGTACTTTTTTCTCTTTCAGATTTTCTCCTTGTGATGCCTACTCTGTCGCTTTCTGTGTTCTGACTGTTTTTGCTCTGCTACCTTGATTTCATGTTTTTTAGGAAAATGTATAGTTTAGTTAGGAAAGATTGGCTTCTTTATAGGGTGCCAATAAGACTTTCCCACCAGGAATATAGATAATAATGCACAAAATGTTCATATGCAAAATGATAGTAGTTGCTATTTTAAACCCCTCATATCTTCTAGGCAGTGGTTCCAGTAAGTTTAAAATAGCATTTGTGTAATCTTCTACATAGGGTACCATCTTACTCTGTGATGCTTGATGGCTCTCCATTGTAAATTTCCTGAATTTGGAGAAGTTTATGCTGCTACATAGTTTTTTCTCTCTTTAGACTTGAGTAACATTTTCTTGTTAGTTACACAAAGCTCCTTGCTAGTTGAATATAAGGAATTAAGGAATATATTCAGAAACTACAAAGTAGAATCGTTCTCCTCATTCCTGAACCTTTGGACAGTAAAAGTACATTGTATTTAAAATTGAAATCATTTGAAATTTTGTCTTTTGAAATTTCATATGGTAATACTGTGAAAAGACCTGCCTGATTTTGCTGCTTATGTTATGAAGAGGCCTATTAGCAAATGAATTATGGGCTAAAAATTGTCAGTATGTGCAAAGAGAATTTTTAAGTGATGAGCAAATTTATGAACATTTAGAGTATTAAGTTTCTTGAATAAATTTTGTCATTTTAAAGAGCAATGGCAAATCATAAAAAATTCCTAACTTTAAGTTCTTTACATGGATTATACGTATTATGTAATTCGATAATTTAATCCTTACAAGCACCTTATAAGAGGGTAATTAATATTAACTAATCATCCCTTTTTTTTCTTTCCTTTTTGTCTTTTTTCGTGACCGGTAACGGGATTGCAACCCTTGGTGTCGCGCTCGCACTGCGCTCAACCAGTGAGTGGACCGGTCTCTATATGGGATCCGAACCCTTGGCGGGAGCGCCGCCACGCTCCCAAGTGCTGCACTCTACCGAGTGCGCCACCGGGCTGGCCCATAATCATCCTATTTTTCAAAGAAACATGACTCCCATAGGATAAATGGCCCACAGACACACACCTAGTAAGAGAATAGAATCAAGATTTAAATTTTGGCAGTTTTACTCTTAACCACTGTACCATGCTGCATCTCGAAAATAAGTGAAATAAACACACCTGCAACATGTTGTGTCTCATCTCTCTCCTAAGGCTGAATTGCCAAGGTGTCTGCTCTTTCATTCAATTTGCTTCTCTTTTTACTTCCAAATCCCCAATCCCCAATTTTTGTTTGTTTTAACAATAATAAAATCTAGAGGAAATAGAAGTGTTTGAGTTGAATATACTTGGGTTAAAAGACCAAATCTTCTATCTATCGTAGCTGTTTGACTACAAACAAATTACTTATTTTATTTGAGCTCACTTTTTAAAAAAGTCTGTAATAAGGTACTAATAAGGGAGTTAATAACTCATACCTTTGAAAAGATTGTGAAGATACTATTTTTAAAATAATGGAACCATTGCCTGGAAGATATTAGAGATTTTAAAATAGGCAACTATTATTTTGCACATTAACAATTATTTATTAACATTTTGTATATTATTGTCTACATTTCTACCTGAATAGCTAACTTTTATTTTTTAAAATCTCCCCTATTCTGGGCCGGCCCGGTGGCGCATTGGAGAGTGCACCGCTTGCGAGCGTGGCGGCGCTCCCACCGAGGGTTCGGATCCCATGTGGAGACCGGTTCCCGCTCACTGGCTGAGCGTGGTGCGGGCGCAACACGGAGGGTTGCGATCCCGTTACCGGTCAGTAAAAAAAGACAAAAAAGGAAAAAAAAAAAAAAAATCTCCCCTATTCTGGGCCGGCCCGGTGGCGCATTGGAGAGTGCACCGCTTGCGAGCGTGGCGGCGCTCCCACCGAGGGTTCGGATCCCATGTGGAGACCGGTTCCCGCTCACTGGCTGAGCGTGGTGCGGGCGCAACACGGAGGGTTGCGATCCCGTTACCGGTCAGTAAAAAAAGACAAAAAAGGAAAAAAAAAAAAAAATCTCCCCTATTCTACCAAAGATTTAAGGAAGCAATTATACCAGTTCTGTACACTCTCTTCCAGAAAACAGAATCAGAGGGTATACTTCTTAACTTGTTCTAAGAGGCAGAATTACCCTAATACCAAATTCAAAGATATAAGAAAGAAACGCTACAAACCACTATCTCTCATCAGTATAGATGCAGAAATATTCAGCAAAACATTAGCAAATCAAATCCAAAAATGTTTAAAAAGAATGACATACCATAACCAATTGGGATTTATTTCAGGTATGCAAGGCTGTTTCAACATTCAAAAATCCATTACTGCAATCTATCATATCAACAGGTTTAATAAGAAAAATCATATGATCATATCAGTATATGCAGAAAAAGCATTTGACAAAATCCAACCTTCATCCATGATAAAAAATCTCTCAGTAAACTAGTAATGAGGGAAACTTCTTCAACTTGATAAAGAACATCTACAAAAACCCTGCAGTTAACATCTTAATAGTGAAAAAATAGATGGTTTCCTGTTAATGTCAGGAAAAAGGCAAGGATGTCTCCTCTTCCTACTCCTTTTCAGCATCATCCTGGAAGTCCTACCTAATGCAGTGAGACAGGAAAAGGAAATAAAGGGTATAACAGTCCAGGAAGAAAGAAATAGAACTTTATTCACAGGTGACATGATGGTGTACGTAGAAAATCCCAAACAGATAACTAAAAAATTTGGAACTAATCTGTTATAGCAAGGTTGCAGGATACAAGATTAATATACAAAAGTCTTGCTTCATTATATAGTGGCAGTGAACAATTGGAATTTTAAATTAAAAGCACAATACCATTTACATTAGCACCAAAAAATTGAAATCCTTGGATGTAAATCCGGCAAAATATGTGTAAGTTCCATATGAGGGAAATGTCAAAACTGATGAAAAAAATCAGAATGTCTAAATAAACAGAAAGTTATTTGTTAATGCTTAGGCAGACACATTATTATTAAGATGTCAGGTTCTTACCAGCATGATCTATATAGATTCAATGTAATCCCGATCAAAATTCCAGCAAGTTATTTTGTGGATATTGACAAACTGATTCTAAAGTTTATGTATGGAGAGAACAGAGACCCAGAATAGCCAACACAATAATGGAGGAGAAAACAAAGTTGGAGGATTGACACTACTGGACTTGAAGACTTATTATTAGTGAAAGAATAGACAAATAGATCAATGAAACAAAATAGCCCAGAAATAGACCTACACAAATACAGACAACTGATCTTTGACAAAGGAGAGGAGGCAATTCAATGGAGAAAGGATGTATTTTTTTTTTTAAACAAATATTGCTTGGAATTACAGGGCTACTTCATGCAAGAAAACCAAATAGAAAACACAAAAAACAAAGAATCTAGATACAGACCTTACATCTTTCACAAAAATTACCTTAGAGTGGATCATAGACCTTAATATTAAACACAAAGATGTCCTTCAGTAGGTGAATGGATAAACAAACTGTGGTACATCCATACAATGCAATATTATCCAGCAATAAAAAAGAAATGAGCTATCAAGCCATGAAAAGACATGTATAAAGTCTGTTAATTTTAAAAAATCTCCTTGGATTATACAAGCAATAAAATGAACTACAGTTACATCCAACAATGTGAATGAAGCTTATGAATAGAAAGTTCAGTGTAAGAAAGCAAGGGAAAAGAATTCATACAATATGATGAAATTTTACTATATTGTTTAAGGATGGATACATATGGAGTTGGTAAAACTAAAGAAAAGCTAGAAAATGATTACTAGTTTTTATCTGTGGAGAAGGGAGAATCAGGGAAAAACACTTGAGAGGTTTCTGGGGATACTGGAAGAGTTTTATTTCCCACTATGGTGATGGTTTATACAAGTGCTCATTTTATGTCTTTAAATTGTACATAGAGGTTTTCTTCCAATACATTTTTAAAAAATTGAGATGAAGTTTACATGGCATACAGTTAATCATTTTAAGGTGTACTATTCAGTGGTATTTAGTATTTTCATAATAATGTGCAACCAACTGTTCTCTTTAGTTTCAAAGTTATTTGCTCACCTCATAAAAACATCCTATACCATAGGTAATCTATCCCAGTCCCTTCTCAGTACCCCCCTCCCGCCAATCTCCTGGTAACTTTTAGTCTGCTTTTTGTCTCTATGAATTTACCTATTTTGAATATATCATACAAAAGAAATCACACAATATGTGACCTTTTCTGTGTGGCTTCTTTAACTTAGCATTATGTTTTTAAGATTCATCCAAGTTGTGGCATGTATCAGTACTTTGTTCCCTTTTTATGGCTAAATAATATTCCATTATATGTAGATAGAACAATTTGTTTATCCATTGATCCACTGATGGACATTTGCATTGTTTCTGTCTTTTGGGTATTATGAATAATGCTGCTATAAATGTTCTGTACATCTAGTTTTATGCAGTAATTTATGTAAGATATGTATCACAATGAAAAAAGTGAGAAGGAAAAAGATCTTGTTGGGACCTTATATACCAATGGCATTTTGCTAAATATCAAGAGATTCAAAGGTGAATTAAGCATAATCCTTACCCCCAAGAGATTTAAACATAATGCAACATATGAAATTTTATTGTGGAATTACAAAAGCAGTAAACAGTGCACATTTTTAAAAGCTTCAACATAGAATTGAGACTCCCCTTGAAGTCATTTTAAAGTAGTACAGATTGAATTAATACAATTTTATGAAATTTGCACACAGATGATTGGTTAGAATGTTAGGTTTGCCTAGATACTGTGTTCAGGTAGACATCTGTAATTTATAGGTGAATTACAAGTGAAAATCTCAGATAATTTCTTCTCTTCCAGAGTTGTGATTCTCCTCTAACCCTAACCCCCTATTGAAAGGTTGTGGTATATAAAAAAGGGTGGTGTTGCTGTATTTATTTTTGAATAAACTAAGGGCTAAAGACTAAATTTCTAGCTAGAAACAAAAAGTTCTGAGACATTTTGAATACTTTTACATATTTATTTTTCTGTCAGAAAGTACAGAAGGGCCGGCCCGGTGGCACACTGCTACAGTGCGCCGCTTGGGAGCGTGGAGGCGCTCCCGCCAAGGGTTTGGATCCCACATACAGACCAGCCGCTCACTGGCTGAACAAGGTGCGGGCGCAACACCGAGGGTTGTGATCCCGTTGCCGGTCCCAGTCCGGTACGGGCGCGACACTGAGGGTTGCGATCCGTTGCCGGTCACGAAAAAAGGAAAAAAAAAAAAAGAAAGTACAGAAAAATTATGTTTATTAAATCTTAAAGCTAAATGTCTTTCAAAATACTCTTCAGTAATTGTTTTCTTTATACATATGTATTTTTTTTTTTATAATGAGCAAGTGACAGGTGGTTCAGTGCCAGTCTGAGTGTTAAAGGTATAATTATGGAGCTGTATTTTCATTATTATGTGGTTGATAGCAGTGATAGTAGTAGTAGTAGATATACTGTCTTCATAGGTAAAGAATGACAATAATGTCCTGTGTACTTAAAACTGTTTTTTCAGTAGTCATGATGGATTTGCACTGGTATACCTGCACTAGACCCTCTTTGAACATCATAGATTTGTAGTATTACTGATAGTGCTTGTAAAGTACTAAGTAGTCTGATAGCAAAGGTTAGATGAGTCTGGGTCATATTTTAATTGATTCCTTTAATCTCAGCCTCATTTCAAAAAGGGTTTTACACATATTTTAATAATACAATAAGACAAAGTAAATAGCTAAGGAAATCATTATGACTGGAAAACAGGGACAGAGAAGATAAATATTAAAATACAAAAATGTATGTAGAAGACTAAAGCTCTGAGATTGTAATGGACAATGAAAAGAGGAACTAGTCTGTGCAATAAGAGATATTTTCTTTCTTGCCAAAATATATACAGTTTATAGATAGTTGTAGGTAAGTGCCTGAATTGGAACATCTAGTTTTTTTAAAAGCATCCTCTAGAAGAGGAATATGAAGTCATATATACATTGCTAAAGGTAATGTTACAAAGTTTTTATTTTAGAATGAGAGTATATTATTTATTGTGTATCACTGATATCTCACATTGTTTCTTTATATTATGCTGTCCAAGATTTCTTGCTACCTGTTTTATGCTAAGGTTATTCTATTTTGTGCATTCCAAAACCACTTCTCAAGATTCACAGTATTTTTCTAGTTCAGTTGAGTTTGTTACTGTTGAAGATAGAAGCTTCAGGAAATGGTTCTAACTTCTGCCTTCTTATTTTGGAGAATTATCTTTGCTTGCTAGTGAGTAATCTCATCCTCTTCATCCATTGAGTGGCTTTTTGTGTAAGGCACTTCTCTGACATTTTCTGGCTCTCTCTTGTTACTTCAGCTCACTCTGCTTGCTGGCTTACCTACGCCTGGTTCCTTACCATTCATTCATTAATTCCCACTTGAGGCAAGGCATTTCTCCTGAATAGTTGAATCTCCCTGGCGGAGTCTTCCCTAAGAACAACTTCCTACTTAGTACCTTATTTTTTCATTTGTGGCTTTCCAGAATAGCCCCTTGCTGCCCTCTTCTGGCTGAGATATTCCAGTGTCTTTGAGCAAATTTTTGTTTTGTTTTGTTTTCCTTTTTGTCTTTTTTCGTGACCGGCAACGGATCGCAACCCTCAGTGTCGCGCCCGTACCGGACCGGCATCGGGATCGCAACCCTCGGTGCTGCACCCGCACCTCGCCCAGCCAGTGAGCAGCCGGTCTGTATGTGGGATCCGAACCCTCGGCGGGAGCGCCGCTGCGCTTCCCAAGCGGCGCACTGTAGCAGTGCGCCACCGGGCCGGCCCAAATTTTTGTTTTTAATCCTCACAATTCTGGCAATATCTTGGGTAGATCTGTGGTTCTCAAGCCTGGCTGCACATTAGAATCACTTTGGGTGAGTTTTAAAAACTATCAGTGTGAGGGTCCCACTTTTGGAGATTCTGATTTAATTGGTCTAGGGGGTGTGGGAGGGGAGCTGGGCATTGGTATGTTTATAAAAAGCTCCTTGGGTGACTAAAATCTCCAGCCAGTGATTAAAATCTAACCACTGGGATAGATGACTGTTGGGGTTCTATAGGGCTAGAACTACTTAGATACAGTCCTCACATTTTTAGATATCATAATGATTTTTAAAAGATAACATTAAAAGTGTGGAATATAGGACTATTCTCACTCTCTTTAGGAAAGGCATAGTTTAAACAAGAATGTGATATGAATAAGTGATAGAATCTAAGATCTGCCTAATATCTACTAATACCAGAAGAGATTTTGGGGGATATTCTGTGTTATCATTTGCCTGTTTGCTTTAAGATTCACTTCTCAATTTTCACCTCCTTTTTCTACTTTAGGGACTGAGCCCATAGGCTTCTGCCTGGATTTTGCAATTGGCAGATACTAGCAGGAGACTGAAGGACAGGTAGAAGGGAGAAGCCAGGGTATTTTTTCGCTTGGTCGTCTTGGTTGCCATCTCTGGTAAAGGCCTTGTGTCTGGTAGTGGCTGTGTCTCCTTTGTAACTTTAGCTCTTACCTCTATGGTCCCAGCCTCTGCTGGAAAATCCCTTATATTAGTAACTGCGTCTTCTCTGAAATATTTTTTAGTGGTTTCTGTTTTCTTGATTGGACTCTTACTGATATACTCTGTAACATCCTACAATATGCTTCTCTTTCTTCTTTCTCTCTCTCTTTTTTTTCCCCTATGCTCCCACTTTTCCTTCTTTCTTTTCTTTGGTACTTTTCCTATACCAGTGATAGCCACTGGAATTATGAAAAATGTTTATAAAGGGGCTAAGGGACGTTGCCTCTTAAATTGGGGTTTCTAATTTTATAGAATATTCTTTCCCCCTCTAAGTTTTACTTTCCAAAATGCATAAAACATTATACTAATATTATTTCTTAGTTAGATTAGAATCCTGATAGGAAATATATCTTTAACATGAACTTCTTGAATACAATTTGATTTTAAATACTATTTATCATTATCTTTTTAATAGTGCTTCTTGTTGATTAATTATTTTGTTAAGAATATTGATGCTCTACTTGTATTTTTAACATTTTAACCCAAAGTACAAATCTCTCTTACCAAACTTTAATTTGGATTACTAAAAAAACAATAATATAATGCTTTTCATTCTTTCAGTATTCAGGATTAGAACTCTCGTGTACAAGAAGGTTATTTGAACAAGGACCCTTTATTTTCCTTTGGAAAAGAAGATTGTAGCAAATTGTATTGGTTTATTTGTTAAAGCATATTACTGAGAATTTATCTAATTGATTGTCTCTTGATTTTTTTTAAACATTAGGGATCTTGGGAATATAATACTAAAGCAGCTAATGTGTGGGACATTTCCTGTGTTTATCAGTGTAATTATATATAGTTCTTTAGTCTTTGAAAGAGTTTTAGGATCTTTAGTTTCTTCAAGAGTTATATTTAACTAGTTGTTAATATGTAGCCATTTCATTACATTTCTTTTGCTGCGGGATTAATTTATTTAGATGTAAGCTTTGCTTGATATCCAAAGCATATGTATGTATTTGATATCAGATTTTCTGAAGTCCTGACAAAAATATAATGGGTGATTGTAAGGTTTTGGCTTATGCAATCTTTGGATTACTTATATTTCTCCAATCTTTGAAGCATAAGTGGCTCTTCTAATCTCCTCTATTTCTGTAGGCTGTTTAAATGCCTTTGCTTATAGTTTGTTTTAAAACAAAAAACATCATGTTGTTAGATTTTAAGAGTTAAGATGTCAATAAATGATATATTTGGAAATATAGTTTCAATCCTGTTAAAAATGAGTGTTGTAAGCTTTATTTTATTCTCTTATTTGAGTGGAGAGAAATATGAAATTATTAGTACCATTTAGCTGAGTAGTGTAGAAAATTGGATTTTTTTGCTGAAGGGATGGAATGAAAAATATATTAAATTCTTTTTTGTACCAATTCCATGTAAGTAAGTTTATTCCAAATAGTTGATTTCTTGACATGTGTATTCCTTAGGTAGGAATATCTGTTTCTCACTTTTTGAAAAAACCATACAACCTCTTTTTTCTACTTTTCTTCCTTATTTACCTTATGACCTTATCATTCCACTCCCCTTGATGATTATAGACTTACCTCCTTCAATCACTTAGCTGTGTCTTACTCCAAAGGTAGAACAAACACTTCCTAGATACTAGCAATTAACTCCTCTGCCCATTTCCTAGTTCAGGTGTTAGAATGTTCCTAGTAGTAGATAAAGATGTGAGATTAAAAAAAAAAAAAAAAAAAAGAGAAAAGGGATGGTCTTGGTACCCGAACAAGAGAAAAAGGTTTTGTTTTTTTGTTTTTATTACATAAAATAGTACAATGTCATTGTCATTGCAACCCGTAATTCCTCAGGTGAAATATGTTTTTACAAGGTTGCTTGGTAATCTGACCTATCCACCATTTATAATATAACTTCATTTCTTTGATAAAATGTATTTCAGGATTCAAATAGTAAGTTTAGAAATGAGGTTTTAAAACATGGTTTTTGGGTTGTTTTGAAGATGAATTCTTCTTGTTTTCATGTTTTTATTAAAAATACTCTGATGCTAGGGTTGGGGTAGAGCAGTGGGCAATGGATCTTCATACCATGTCTTGTGTGCTTTTTGGGGTTTGGTTTAATTTGGGAGTTTTAACTCTTTGATCTTTTCTATGTAGTTGTTATGAACCAAGATTTTTTCACTTCTGGAAATGATACATATTTCTTCCCCTCCCTTCTCTCCTTTTCTACATTTATATGATTTCTTTTCATTCCGTAAATACCTCAATACTGTCCATTTTTACTTGGTTTTACATTTTCATTTCTACCACTTTTGGAATATTTTTATTTTGCCTAAAGAATCCTTTCTTTCTTTCTTTTTTTTTTTTTTTTCTTTTCTTTAATGTAGGTTTTTATCTTGCTTGCTATTTGTTGCACTTCTGGAATTTATGGACATATATCTTATTACTTTTGGGAAATAGCATACCCACTATCTCTTCAAACATTGCCTCTGCCTCATATTCTTTGACTCCTTCTGAACTCCTCTTAAATGTATATTACCATGTTGTTTTGTCTATATCTCTTCTATAATTTCCATTCTGCTTTTCTCTCTCTCTCTGCTTCATCTGCATAGTTTCTTTTGACCTTTTTTGTTCAGTAACTCTCTTTAGATATGTCTAGTTTGTTGTTCAACTTATCTATTGAATTTTTTGGGGGGGTTAATTTTATTGACATTTCTAGTTACTAGTGCTTTAGCAGAATAAAGTTTCTCTAAATTTATTTGTTATGAATTTATTTGTTTTTTTACATTCAAAGATTTGTTGCAGAATAGTGGGGGGAGCAGGTGGGAAGAGAGTAGGGAAATGGAGGTGGAGGTGGGGGGACAGGGCTGGCCAATGGCCAGCTCCTTTGCTGGCATGGTTGTGGAGGGTGGGGGTGTGTGTGACTGAGGCCCTTGGCTCCCCCATCCCAGCTCCAGAGCCCTGGGGGCTTCTGGTGGTGGCTTGGTCCTCGCTGGACTGGATGCGGACATTGGGGGGTTGTGGCTGAGGCCCTTGAGCTCCCCAACTTGGGAGTCTGGGGATTTCTGGCTCTTCTAGGTTTTATAGGTGTTGTTTGGTAGTGTTAGACCTTTACTGGTTAACTTTGTCTCTGATAGGTGAGGTTTTTGTGTTTTCTTTTACTTCTGTGCTGGATTACCATTTAAACTCTGCACTGGAACTAATTTGTTGCCCTTTGCTTACTTCTAAAATGGGGGAGCTTCCTGTGGGACCAGCACTTGATCCCTGTGGTTGAAGTAAATTGCAGCTTTGCTGCTGATTCCCTGGGGAAGGCTTTTTGTGCAGCTCAGGTTTTAATTATTGACCTTTTAAGTTCTTCCAGGTCTTGTTATGGTCCGGTACACCTGGGTTGTGTGGAAACTCTGGTCTGGGCCTGAATCTTTCCAGCAAACTGCAACCCCTTCTGTTCTGTATTCCTGACCAGTCTCCACTGAGTGGGCCCACATTGATTGGAGGGCATATCAGCTATCCATGCTGTGCCCCAGTGTTCCCCTGGTGGGCCAATCTCTCCCACCCACCACAATCCAAAAACTTCCCATGGAGCGAGCCGTGTGCCAGTCCCTTGCAATGACTCACCAGCCTTTGAGTGGCTCCTTTTTTCAGTTGTCTGTGGCCCCTCACTTGTATGTGGGTCCATGGGAACCCTGTCAGTGGTGTTGCTGGCCTGGAGTCCCCAAGGGCCCTCCTCTCCCCTGCAGTCTCCAAGCAACTTGACATAAAGGGCACAGCTGTGGTTTTTGCCAGCTTTCACTCTGTGTGCTCACCAGGGCTGGCTTTGAAATGGCTGCGGTTCGAAATGATTGGAGAGGTCCCTTCTTTCTCTCATCGCACCTTCTCCTGCCTTCATGAACTCCATAGGTCTCTCCTCCTTTTCCCCTGAGCTCTCTCAGCCCAGCTAGGCAGTCGTTGCTTTTTTAATAGTTGTAAATTGGTCAATTGTGGGAAAGAGTGAGGCTGGGGACTGTCTATTCTGCCACCTTGATTCTTTGCCCCTCCCTCTGCCACTCTTTCTGAATTTCTCCATTGAATTCTTAATTTCAATTACTCTGTTTTTCCACTGTAGAATTTCTGGTTGGTTCTTTTTCAGAATTGCTTATTAGTTACCATAAAATTTTCTAGTTCTCTGTCAAACTTTTCTGATCTTTTAAAAAACTCCTTGAACATAGTAAGCATAGTTTATAGCCTACAACAGATAATTACAATGTCTGGCGTCCTCACAGGCTGTTTTGTTGTTTTTTTCAGCCTACTGGTTCTTGGTAGATAGCCTTATTTCCTCACATGTCTGGTTATCGTTGAGTTTATGTTGGGCATTCTACTTTAGAAACTATTTGTAGAGATAATTTGAAGCCTTGGACATTATTTTCCTTCAGGAAAGATTTTCCTGTATTTCTACCAGCCCCCTGGGGGCAATAGCAATCAGAATCACCTTCAGTTTGGGGATATGAGATTTTCTAGGCCATATGGATGACTTGAAGCAAGGCTGCTGTAGTCTGTATAGGGCTATATTCTGGTTCACCTTTCTCTTTAGGTGCAGCCCTTTGGGGTCCCAGCCCAAAGCACTGATCCCTTTTCTAAAGCCCTCTCTCACATAATCCAAGTTTTCTGAGGTCAAGTTGAGGGGGCATTTCCCTTTAATATTTTTCCCGACTATCAATCAGTATCTCAAAAAGGAGCCCTGACATCTCAGCCTGCTCTTATCCAAAGGATGGAGCTCTGATCTTTGACTTTGGAAGTGGCTGATTCATGGATCTCATGGTCTTGGTTGGTTTTGACACTTGGGCCCAGAGTCCTTTTTTTTTTTTTTTTTTTTTTTTTAGTGTTCCCTTATCTACTTTATTTGCTAATAGGATTCTTGGTTGCTGACAGGAACTGCTGAAAAACCAAAATTATTTCCTCCTCATAGACCCTCACTATTTAAAGCTGTGGTTCTCAACCCTGGTTCTACCTGGAATTACTTGGGGAATTAAAAAAATTATACCCAAGCCCTGTTCACAGAGACTCTGATTTAGTTAGACTAGAATAGGGATGGCTCTTAAACAGAGCTTTGAGGTGTGTTTTTGAAACTATCCAGATGATTTTTTAATATTCAGCCAAGGTTAGGAATCATTGACTTAAAGATTGTTGTAACCTTTATAGGCCACATCAAAATTCTGTGAAAAACATCTGGATATCATTTGTCTTTCTTTCCTAAATGTTCCTTTGGGTGAACATTTGAAAGGATAGATATTGCATGCAGAGATTAGAAACAAAACAAAAGCTTTCAAAAAATACTGAAGAAGTAGCCCAGTCCAATCAAGATAGTAACCTAACTTTTTGTAGTATTCGTTGCATAGCATAATGGTTAAGAGCATTGGTCCTTATGCTACTTGGGCTCAAACCTTGGTTCCTTCACTCTCTAGCCATTTGACTTAGGGTAAGATATTTTATCACTTCATTTCTAAAATGGAGAAATAAAATTACTTCTCATAGAGTTGTGGACTAAATGAATTAATTTACATAAAGTTCTTAGAATAGTTCTTGGAATTTAGTAAGCATTCGATAATTGTTGACCATGATGATTATGATGCCCGTGGTGGTGTTGGTGTTGGTGGTGATACTAATTTGTGTTTATGAGTATTTTAACCACTTCTCTATTATTAAACATTTGCATTATTTTCAGTTTTTCAGTATTATAAATAACGAAACAACCATTTATACAAATTTTTATATGTCTTCAATTCCTAGAAGTCTAGTAGTAGTTCATCAACCACATTTGAAAAGTTAGGGTTTGGAGTAAGTGTTAAAGGAATTTCTTAGAACCATCTCCAATGAGGGTTGTCTTGTTAGATTGGTGTGTTTATTGTTAATCTAGGTTTGAGCTTTTGTATGGGGGGGCAACTAATTGGTCCTTAGAAAAATGCCACAACAGTGTCTTTAGGTAATGTAAAATAAATCTTCATGCTTTACCAATTAAAAAAAAAAAATCACTAGCCTGTATTGAGCATTATTTGCCAAACACAGTTCCAAATCTTTTCCATGGATTTTGACATTGACATTTACAACAAACCCGTTAGGTTTTTACAGATGAGAAAACTGAGGCTCAATAAAGCTAAGAATAATTTACTCTAGATTATACAGCTGATATAAGGTTAACCAAGATGTGAAGGCAGTTTGGTTTCACATTTTGTGCCTCAAAATCCTAAGTATAAGGTGGTATTTTTCTCACTTGACTTATGTGGGAAAATAGCCTATAAGTGATTCATTTTCAAAAATAGCTTAGCAAGGGTTGCTTGACTAACTTGTGGTGTGATAACCCCTGATAGTGCACTTTCCTGAAGGTGACTTCTCAAGGTGGTGGCCGTGCACCTTGTTCTTTTTACTTCCTGGTTCTTCTTCCTTCTTAGGACTTCTGGGGGCCTTTTTTGTGGGCTTGTCCCTAGCCCACCCCTTTCTGCCAGAGGGAAGGGGGCAATAAATACTTTATAAGGAAGTAATAAAACTTAGGTGACGTTCAGGAAGATTGTGCATCCCATAGAACTCAGCCAATGAGGAACTGGGGGAGGGACTTGTGCACTAGGGAATAAATTGCTCGATGTATCCATTTCGGGTGTGCCTGGTTCATCAGACACCTGATCTTGCAAGACCGCCATTAAAGTCTCACTTCGCCGTACCCCGTGTCTCTGTGTCCATCCTTTGGCATTGGATGGGTGAGGGCATTTCTCACAACTTACAACAACTTCACTTTGACTTACTTATAGAGATTCTTTCTTAAAAGTCTATTCTTAAAGTTACCTTAATCTTTCAGGTTTAAAATTTTATTTCTTAGTTCTATACTAATTTACAAGTCCCTGGTTACGTTCTTCTGAAACTTCATTTAGGATTTTTTTTTTTTTTTTCATTTTTGTCTTTTTTCGTGTCCGGCAACGGGATCGCAACCCTCGGTGTTGCGCCCGCACCTTGCTCAGCCAGTGAGTGGGAACCGGTCTGTATGTGGGATCCGAACCTTCGGCGGGAGCGCCGCCGCGCTCCCAAGCGGCGCACTGTAGCAGTGCACCACCGGGCCGGCCCCATTTAGGATTTTTTTTAAGGATATTCTCTTTTTGTGCCTTTTATTTCTGAAGCAAACATATTAACTTGTCTATGGAGCCCTTTTCTCCAGTCTAGTGCTTCAGTAGCATTACAAACGTGCGTGTGCATGCACATGTGCACCCACATGTGTAGAAAGATGTGCAGGTTGTGGGGGGTTGCAGCTGCATGTCATTCCTTCTTAGCTAATTTCATATAATTCTTCTCAGTTTGAAGGTTGGAGTGATTTAATGGTTTCCATTACTAAGGACTCCACTTTCATAAGTTATGTTATATGTTAAAACATATTATAAATAAATAGATACTTGTATAGGTGTGATATTGTGATTTTTATATTTGGTCTTTGACCCTTTCCTGGTGTGCAACTCCTAAAATCCTTGAAGTCTTCCAAGGGATAATTGTCTTTTTGTATGCTAATAAGTTGATTGATGGCTGGCGGCCCTAAGTAGCTTCAGGATGGGGGCTGGTCACCAGAAAGACCAAGATAGGATTAGAGGGTTGGGACATTAAGCCCCACTCCCCAAACCCCAGGGAGGGGAGAAGGATTGAACATTAAGTTGATCACTAATGGCCAGTGATTTAATCAATCATGTCTGTTTAAGGAAGCCTCCATAAAAACCCCAAAGGACAGGGTTCAGAGAGATTTTGGATAGGTGAACACATGGAGTGGCGTGGAAGCTGTGCATTTCTTCCTCCATACCTAGCCCTATGAATCTCTTCATCTTATCCTTTGTAACATCTTTTATAATAAACTGGTAAACATAAGTATTTCCCTGAGTTCTGTGAGCTGCTCTAGCAAATTAATTGAACCCAAGGAGGGGGCTCTGAGAACCCTGACTTATACCCATTTGGTCAGAAGCACAGGCAGAATAACCTGGGGCTTGTGATTGGCATTGAAAGTGGGGCTCAGTCTTGTGGGACTGAGTTCTCAACCTGTGTGATATGGTGCTATGTAGATAGTGTCAGAACTGAATTGAAGGACAGCTAACTGGTGTCCACTGTAGACCTGATTGCTTGCTTGGCACAGAAGTCTTCTGTGCCAGTTGTGGTGGGAGAGCATAATAAGTATTACTGAAATTTAGAATTATGACTATATGAAGTAGAGGAGTTAACTTTACAAATTTATAAAAACAGTTTGATAAATTGTTCTGTTTAGTTGGCTTTTTACTTTTAGCTGTAACAATTAGATTAAACTTGTTTACTGACAAAACTGTTAAAGTCTTTTAATTAAGAGTATTTAATTAAAGAGACAGCTTTAACATTTCATAACGGAATGATTAAATCTTAAGTTGTTTATTCACTCTGCCAAAGTGCATTTTACAATTAATAATGTATTAATGCAAATAAACATGATTAAGATAATTTCCTCTGTAAACAATCTAACAATTCTGAGAAGAACCTGAAAGAAATAAAGGTCAGTTGTGAATCAAGAAACTGAATGAACAAATCTACTTAGTGAAATCCAAATTAAAGATTTTAAACCTAATTTTAATTTATGCTTTTTATTCAGTTTTTCCAGTGATAGCAAGAGTGAATGTTCACATTTAAAGTTATTTTGGCTATTATACTTTTGCCTATTTATGTGAAAAGAAAAAAGGAAAATTATACAAGTAATTAAGGGATAATACGAATATGCAAATCTAGAAGCTTTAAAATGTACATAAAAATTCCTTTATTTGATGTGATAGAATAATTTATAAGTCAAATATTTTAATATTTATATATGTAGTAAATGCCAATTAGCACCATTGACAAGTTTTGGGGGGACAAACATTCAAATTACATCATTAACCATATAGAGTTTTGATATAGTTTGGATATGTTGCTCCTCTCCCACCCTGCAAAAGCTCATGTTGAAGTCTGATCCCCAGTGTGACAGTGAGTAGATGAATGTCCTCCCTGTAGGTGGGGAGAAGAAGAGGTAGTGAGTGCATTTTCACTCTATTAGTTCCCATGAGAGCTGATTGTTAAAAGGAGCCTGGCACTTCCCCTTTCTCTCTGTTACTTCCTCTTGTTACGTGATCTCGCACCCTCCAGCTGCCTGCCACTTTCCACCTTGAACAGAAGACCTGAAGCCTGTGCCAGATGCAGCTGTCCCAGAATCGTGAGCAAAACAAACCATTTTTCTTTATAAATTTCCCAGTCTCAGGTATTCTGTTATATCAACATGAAAATGGACTAATACAAGTTTCATTATAAGATTAGTTTAAATGCATTCATTATTGCAGGATTATGAATTATGTTTTGGGTTTCAGAAAAATATTCAAGGACCTTTTCTTTAAAACTTTTTGTTTTGAACTAATTTCAGATTTACAGAAAAAGTTGAAATGATAGTATCCTTACCCAGCTACATTTAATATATCTTTCATAACCAGTGACAGTTATCAAAAACTAGGAAATTAACATTGATACAATATTATTAACTAAACTACAGGCCTTATTTGAATTTCACCTGTTTTTTCACTAATGCCCTTTTTCTGGTCAGGATCCAATACAGGATCCCACATTAGATTTAGTTGTTATTTTGTCTTTATTCTCCTGCAGTCTATAATAGTTCGTCAAACTTTCCTTGTTCTTTTATGACCTCAGTTTGAGTTTGCCCAATGTTTTCTCATGATTATACTAAAGTTATGTATATTTGACAGGAATACGACAGAAATGATGTGCCTTTATCATGGGGTTCATGATGTCAGTATGTCTTATTTACTGGAGATACTGACCTTGGTCACTTGGCTAAGGTAGTTTCTCCACTGTAAAGCTACTGTCTTTCCCTTCATAGTTAATAAATTACTTGGGAGGTACTTTGAGACTATACAAATAAAATCTGAGGATCCTTTATCTTTCTTTGTTCTGTGTAACTAATTACCAATACCTACTGATTTCTCATTCCAAGTGAATCTCTCTTTTTCTTGGGTCCCAGTTTAGGTCACTTCTTTATTTTATTTTTTTAGAGGCCAGGACTGCAGAAATGATAGGAATACAAAAATAAAGAAGACCTAAATACTGTAGTATTATCTAATAGTAGGCTTTGGCATCAGACAGCATTGGTTTTAAATCCTAAACTCTAATCTTGGAGTAGTGTGAAATGGTGCAAGTTGCTTAACTTCATTGAGCCTGAAATTATCTCACAGAATTATTAATAAGGAATAAATATGAAATTCTAGAAAAGGCAAAACTAGTTTATAATGACATGCATTGTTGGTTGCCTGGGGCTAAGAGTGGGAAGTTGACTCAAAGGGGGCTGAGGGACCTTTCTGGGATGAAGGAAATATTCTATATTTTAGTTTTCTTCTAAAACTCATACTGTCTATTTGAAATGAGTATTTTATTCTTTGTAAATTATGTCTCAGTGAAATTGATTTAAGAACTGAGGTGGTTCTTAAACCCTGGTTTTCCATTCTCCTTGAACTCTGGTTTTCTCTTTAATGGCACAAAAATGATACTTGGAATCCATAAAAGGTTGTCTTTGGGTTTTGGAAATCATCTAGCTTTCCCTGATCCAGAGGAGCCTTGTGACACATTAGCATCTGCAGAACAGTCTAAGAATTTAGGTCTGTAGTTGTGACATAATAAGAAATATATATTTGGTCTCTGACCCCAGTTTCTGACAAAGAGCTTGTAAAACCTTTGTACTTGTTCCTGAGTCATTAGAGTGCTGTCCTATATATTTTTTCTCATATTTGGTCTTTGGCCCTGGTTCCTGACACAGAACTCCTAAATCCCTTTGAATTTTCTGGATGATAGGAATGACTTTTGTTCTAATGGGGCAACTCTTGGTGGGCTCCTGGATAACTTAAGGGTGGGGGCTGTTCACCAGAAAGACCAAGCCATGATTAGAAGCTTGAAACATTCAGCCCCACCAAGCATCCTCCAGGGAGGGGAGAGGAGCTGGAGATTGAGTTAATAATTGATCATGCCTACATGATGAAGCCACCAAAAAAATCTCTCATCTACGGAGTTTGGAAAACTTCTGGGCTGGTGCTGGAAGGATGGTGAGCCCAGGAAGGTTGTGGAAGTTCTGCACACCCGTGCTCGCTCCCCACCACAGTACTTTGCCTTATGCATCTCTTCCATTTGGCTGTTCCTGAGTTGTGCTCATTATAATAAACAGGTAAATGTAAGTAAAGTGCCTTCCGGAGTTTTTTGAGCCATTCTAGCAAATAATCAAACCTGGTGAGATGGGGGTCTTGAGGACCTCTGATTTGTTACCTAGTTAGACAGAAGATGTGGGTAACCTAGGCATCTGAAGTGGGCGCAGTCTTGTGGGACTGAACCCTTAATCACTTAAACTTTGGTCAGTTAGTGTCAGAATTGGGTTAAATTGTAGGACACACGGTGTCTGAAGAGAACTGGAGAATTGCTTGATGTCGAAGACCCATACATTAAGGCGCACTTGTGTTGTCAGTGCAGAAGAAAAACAATGTGTGTTCCTTAAGTCATCATTGCATCTCAGCATGTCTTTATATCTAAGACTATCAAGTTATTCTTTTTATTCTTAAGTGGATTTCAAACTCTTAGGATCTTCCTGATCTCTTTTGATCTCCTTAGTTTCTTTTAGGTTGATTATCTAGGGGGTTTGATTATCTAGGGATTCAAATGGACTGAAATCAACTTCTTGGGACTCTTTGAGTATTGAATTTTGTCCTTCCCTTTGCGAATTCAGAACTGGCTGGATTCTGACAGCTCCTGAAAGTTATTATTTGGTGATCTGTAGTCTTTAAGACTTATTTTGTTGTCATACTCATGTGTGTATATATATGAACCTTACATTTAATTTATTCTTTTCCAAAGTACTTAAGGACTTTGGTAGAGAAATACATTTTATATGCATTTTTTTTGTGTGTCCTTTTGTTTTTTGAGACCGGCGGCACCGCGCTCAGCCAGTGAGCGCCGTGAGCGTACCGGTCATCCCCATATAGGATCCGAACCCACGGCGGGAGCGCCAGCTGCGCTCCCAGTGCCGCACTCTCCCGAGTGCGCCACGGGCTCGGCCCTTATATGCATATTTTAAAATGATACTTTTCATGTGATTTAAAAGTCATTTTCTATAGAAAGGACATTACTGTTTTAAAATTCTAGTTTTTCCTTTTTTTAAATTTTCTTTTATCTATAACTCTTTTGATGGTAAGAAAAGGAAGAAGTACTGTTGGAATTGGTAGTGCTCAAAATGCTAATTGGCTGCATAAAAAAGGCAGCTTAACTGTTTTTTCCTCCCATTGAAGTAAAATTAGTTGGTAGCTCTTCCCCTAGAAAGATCAAAGGCTGAAGAAAGTATCAACAATGACATATAGTTATTTATATAGTAGTGTACTTAAATAGAAATTCTGAATCTGTAGGTAAGCTACTAAATGAGACTGCTTACAGGCAAGGGCAGAGCTTTTGATTCACATCTAGTTAGTGTTTAATAAAATTTTGTCAATAATATGAAGATTACCTTGCACTGTGCTAGATAAATTACAGATACATGTTCTGTTTAAATATGAGGCTTAGATTTATTTTAAGGTATTTTATACCGTTGGCCAGATATTATGTTATTCTTTTAAATTTAACTCATGGCATTTAGTAAATCTTTATATATGTATTTAAAAGTTTTATTGATTGATAAAGCTTATGAATTTTGTTCTCACATTATATTACTGTGAGAACCTAACTATTTTAGGGTAGGGTACGGGGGCTAATAACTAAAAATCATCATCTTTCTACTAGCTATTTCTATAGACTATAAATTTTGACCAAATGCTTTAGAAGATTTAAATAACCCTCATGAGATCCAGATTTACAAACCCAAACTTAAAATGCCAGGGCAGATCTATCTTTGGAATTTTTTTATCCTAATTCTCTAGAATAAAACTAGAGTACACTCTTATTAAACACATGATTAAGATTAGACTGGAATGCTGCAATTTAAGTATCTGTAGCTGAAACATAATTTGGAACAATGTGTTTAAAGCTTCTGTTTCTATTCAGTGGTAGATACTGTTAAATATTCTAAGTTGGAAACCCTCATGGTAATGGATTTTGATTTAAAATTTGTCAGTCATTGTAGCAGCTGCTTTAGACCACATTTATATTTAAATAGGAGAAAGTGATCTGTTTAGAATTTTAAAACTTGTTGCCATGACAAACTAACTTGCTATCTCATCTTTTTATCTTTGCCATTGAAGTGATCTATCTGGCTGCTTATTCCCAGGAGTGGGGAGGATGAACTGTTCTGTTGCACAGCTTTCATTAGGACAATACTGAATGCTTCCTAATGGGATAAAAGTTGGAGAGACTAAAGCTTTCTGAAACCATTGGCTTTGCTTAGGTATAATTAGAATTGATTCTTTTCAGTTAAAAACAGGCAAGATAAAGCTAGAGCGTTTTAAAGAAGAAAAATATGATCCTAAATTAACAGTGCTTTTGACAAATTCAATGAATAACATATCAAAATTATATTCCATAAAAAGGATTTTCTTTTATTGGAACTAGTCTATTATTTCTGCAGTGTAAGACAATGCATAAATTGATCCTTCATAAATTGTACATCCCATGTGTCTTCTTTGTTTTTTAAAAAAATTCCAGTTCCTCCTGCTGCCCGTTTTTTCACTTGTTCCTTGAAAACCATGTCATCATAATCTGGTTGGTATGAATGATTTTTGAAGACTATTTTGTTTCCCATTAACTTTATTTTTATTACATTAAATTTCTTTATAGGAAGAATAGTAATTCAATTCTTGCTAGACTAATAATTATCTGTATGATAGATATTAACCCCAAACTAAAGCCTAGGTTTTGTCTTTTCTTGTTTTTGTCATCAAAGTAGAACTACTGGGGGGAATCTTCTCACTTCCTTGTATGTTCCTCTGAAAGTCAAAGTCTTTTATTTGGGAGGCAAATGACAATTTGCCATTTACACTCAATTTGTGTGGCTTTGACTAGCAGTGTATACATTGAGTTATGTGTAGTATCTGGGTGTATTATAAGGCTAACTGACATGTCTTTGAGTAATTTGAGGTATTTTGTGTCATACTGGCTTGGCAGCTTTAAGACCTACTGCATGTTTGTAATGTCATATCCTGAAATAATGCAGCTACTGTGATGACATTTACTGAGACAGAATTATGATTTCTTGGTCATTTGAGCATGTGAAAGACCATTTAATAAGATATCAAAAGTTTTCTACTTAAAATGAGGATTCTGTACTGATGTACCTCTTAAAAAGCCTTTCAAATAGGGAAAGGCCTTTTAACCTCAAGCCCAAAAGAAAGCAAGCCAGTATCATAAAGTTATCAAGTCTTATCTCTCTTTTCTACTGGCTATTTGGTAATGCTTTTTGGCTAATTGAGAGGATTAACTTTATTAGCTGAAGATAACATTTTCTGTTTTCCAGAGATGCAGAAATGTAGAGGTGTGGAGAACATCAGAAATTAAAAAACTAACTGAAAGGAAAGTTTGGGGTATTGATTTTTGTGGTGTTTTAACACATATATTAAAGCTAATACAAATCTTAGAGAATTCTAAATATTTGTAAGTTTGTGGAGAATTTTAAGAATATTAACTGTTATGTACTGTGCAAATTTTAGTCACTTAATAATAGAGACTAATTCTTACGTGTCTGTCCTAGACAAGTTTTACTCTAAAAGATAATACCAAATATTACAATTTTTTTTAAAGGCAGTTTTCTATTCTTTTTTAGGACCAGGTTACCAGTTTTGAAATCCTTGAGAAGTGTTCTTTTTCTTGCATCCCCATATCCATATATGACCATGAGAGGCAGACTCTCTATATTTAAATAGACCAGCATCTAAATTATCAGATACTATTGTGGTTGAATGTTTAATAAATCCACAGTTGTATAATTTGGCATGTTGCAGAAGTGCAGAACATTGAGAATATATATTTCATCATAATTACATTCCAACTAAATAATTACATGTGTGTAATAATAGAGATGGAATTATTTTTAATTGAAAAATATATTGATATTGGTAAATATCAATCCATGTATCTCAATCCCTTTTGACAAATCTTTGCCTAAAAGGTGAAATCTTTTAATTGGAAAACTCTGATTCCTAGGGATTTTTACTTATTATTAATCTTTATACTTATTTGCTTTTTACTTATTTTTTATTGAGATAAAATATACATAACAAAATTCATCATTTTAACCATTTTTAAATGTATAGTTCAGTGGTATTAAGTACATTCATATAGTTGTGCAGCAATAACTCTTTATCTGCAGAACTTTTTTATTATGCCAAGCTGAAACTCTGTATCCATTAAACAATAACTCCCCATTTTTCTTCCCACCCTGCCCCTCCCCCAGCCTGGTAATCACTGTCATATCTGGCTCTATGAATTTAACTATTCCAGGTACCTCATGTTAAGTGGAATTATACAATATTTGTCTTTTCTTGTCTGATTTTTGACTTAGCATAATGGCTTCAAGGTTCAATTTATAGAATGTACCAGAATTTCATTCCTTTTTAAGGCTGAATAACATTGTATTGTATGTATGGTCAGCCTTCTGTATCCACAAGTTCTACATCCATGAATTCAGATAACCCTGGATCAAAAATGTTTGGAACAAAAATAACAATACAACAATAGAAAAAAAAAATCCAAATGAAAGAAAAAACAATACTATATAACAACTATTTACATAGCATTTACATTGTATTAGGTATTATAACTATCAGATAGAGATGATTTAAAGTACAGTATGCTGGAGGAAGTTCATAGATTATATGCAAATGCTGTGCCATTTTATGTAAGGAGACTTGAGCATCATTGAATTTTGGTGTTCATGTGGTGTTCGGGAACCAGTCCCCTAGGGATGACTGTTTTACCCCATGTTGTTTACTCTTTCATCCGTTGATGGACACTTGGATTGTTTCCACCTTTTTGGCTTTTGTGATTAATGGTGCTGTGAACATGGGTGTACAAATATTTGTTCGAGTCCCTGCTTTCACTTCTTTTGGATGTAGACTCAGAAGTGAAATTGCTGGATCATATGGTAATTCTATGTTTATTAACCTTTTGAAGAATCACCATACCATTTTTCACAACAGCTGCAACATTTTACATTCCCACCAGCAAGGCACAAGAGTTCCAATTAATCCATATCTTTGCCAGCACTTGTTATTTTCTGTATTTTATTTTTTTTTAGAATAGCCATGGCTGTGAAGTATATTCTTATTTTTTTATTTGTTTTTACTTCTATTAAGATTATCCCTCTCTTCACTGGATTTATTATTTTTTCTTTGGAAAATCTTAATATAAAAGGCAAATTAGTAGACTAGATAAGCTCTAGCATGGGAAAACTCTTATATAGTCTTACTTTAGAGGGCAAGAATGTTCTCTAACAATAGGAGAATAGCTAAATAAGTTCATTTATTCGTTCATTCATTCAAAAATATGTACTGAACACCTACTTATTCCATGTCACACACTGTGTATATAGGTAATGAATATATACAGTGATGAAGGGGGAAATCATGGCCCCTACCCTGAGGGAACTTTCAGTATAGTGGGAGAGAGAGAGAATAAATTAATGAACACAAGAATAAATTACAACTGTTGTGGAATGTATCTAACATCGTGGCTTCAAAGACAGTGTGTACATTATTCAGTGAATATAATAATATCCAATAGGAATATATATTACAGGATTATATATTCATATATACCAATTATAACTTCATTTTTTAAGATGCTTGTGAAAGTGGATAATGTTTTAAAAAATGGTAACTGTGGATCTAGGACAATGGGCAACTTCTCTTTTTTTCCCTTAATTTTCTAAAATTTCTGGAGTGTGCGTATATTATTACTTCAGAAATTGCAAATAATTACATAAACAATAAAGGAAAGAATGTTTTAGCCTAAGTAAAATTATTATTTTAAAAAACAGTGTAGGGCCGAGCCCATGGCGCACTCGGGAGAGTGCGGCACTGGGAGCGCTGCAGCGCTCCCGCCGCGGGTTCAGATCCTATATAGGGATGACCGGTGCGCTCACAGCGCTCACTGGCTGAGCGCGGTGCAGCCGGTCTCAAAAAAAGGACAAAAAACAAAACAAACAAAAAAAAAACAGTGTAATTTTTATTAATGGAAAATTGTCATTTTTATCAAAAAGAAAAGAAATAGCGGAAAATTCACTATAGTCAGTTCTTGCTTTAAAAAAAAGTATTAGTAATATGTGAGAATATAAAATATTACTGAATATTGAATAACCCTTTTATTCTGAATTGATGGCACATTCCTATTTGAAGAATACCTCTCAGCATAACAGTATAGTATATTGCCTAGTAATATAATAATGCCTGAAGAAGGAGCTCTAGAGAGGGAGCAGGTTGTTTACAGCAGTGATTGAAGCTATGGCAGGGACTGAAGCTTCAGATGCCTTTGAAGGAATAAAGGATGACAGCCAGCCAGTTTAGCCTTGACCTTCACATTCTCATGACCTTTTATCCTGGACTCTCTGGCATCCTGACTTCTGAAGACCACCACTTTAGAGAACTTTTCTGTGATCCTCTCCCCACAATTTTACAAGTACAGAAAATGTTCCTTTAGAAAAAAAAATAGTTTCAACTGAGTAATAACCATTTATTAGATGCCTGATATTTACCAGGCATTGCATGAGGCATTTAGCATACAGTATCTCTAAAAATAGATGTTATAGATGAGGAAATTGAGGCCCAGAAATGCTATTTAAGTTTTCCAAAATAACATAATATAAATGTTTGAGGTTAAAAATATAGTTACTAAGAGAGAAACCTAAGATAATTTCCAATAAGGCCTAGAAATGGATGTTTTCATAGAATTCTGATGTCTGATTCAAAATTACTAGCTACATATTAACCTAACTGGCCTAGTTTACAAGATGTCTAGCTTTGAATTCATTTTGTCACATCAGCACTCTCTAGTGGAAGCTTTTCTTAAGAGTTCCTCAGGTGTATCCACCACTCTCCCCACTTGAAATTAGAGAAATTGGAGATAAGGTGACTAATTAGGGTTTGAATGTGTGAGGATTCAATAAAAGGAAGGTAAGTGAGAAATTTAAGATATACTCAGCTTAATCCGATTTTCTTATGGGATTTAAGTAGCTTCATGTGAGTTACATATTTAAAAGAAATGTCATTTCTTATAGATAGTAGTTTAATCCAGTTGAATACAGTAATTGCTTATTAAAAAGTGTCCTGTTAGCAATTGTAGGAAATTAAGCTCTCTAAATGTATAAACTCTCTAAATTTGTACTCTAAATGTTCATATCTATTTTGCTTTACTCTTTATTAGTATCCATTAATTACCAGTTAAATACATGTTAGCTGTTTTTTTGTTTTTTGTATGTAGATTCTTACTGAGATGGTCATTGAAAGATAGGGATAGAGTGAGAGCAGCCCAACCCCCACCCGCTCATTCTGCTTTATTTTAAAGCAGGTTCCTCTGTGTGTGTTTAACGTGAATTAGTACCTCAAAGCTGTTTATTGAAGTAATGCCCTCTTCTAAGAGCAGGACCAACGCCACTAAAGATAGCCCCTGTATTGTGTAAAAATTAGGCGGGAAAGTGGGGGTGGGATGGGAGGAGCTCTGCTGACTGCAAAATTATCTCATGGACTGTTGGCTTGCTTACATTGGCTAATACCTCTTGGCGCAGTGAATGGGTGACCGAGTTGCCCGTACTTGATGCTTTAAAAACAGAGAACAAAGACAGTTTGGGGCCGCACCTTTGAATTGGCTGGTGCGGTCCGGCTGCTGGAAATAAAAATCTTTTTCTCTTTTTCTATATCGGTCTCCAAGGGTGTTTTTTCTCCTGACGCCTATAAATTAATAAACCTGTAAAGCCAGTCCTTGGTTAATTTGAAGCCAATGTTGTTTTTGCTCCATTTCTCTTTAGATAAAAGTGTTGGAATTTGTTAATTTAAACAAATTCTACACTGTAGCTCCTGGTATTTGTGGTTAAATAGTTTCTAAAAGTATATATATTTCTAGCAGAATAATCCCAATTTCAATCTTGGTACACATTTACAATTGATTTTTGAGATGCATTTGAGATTAAATTTCTTTCAAGAAAATCATCAGCCTACATCGTTTGCTTTACAAAATATCTGGCAAGAACATAAATAGCACTGTCTCATTAGTTTAGGGAGAGTTAATCTATAAGAAGGACATATTTTTAAGGTCCAAAGTTTTTAAACCTCTTATATTTTACTGCATGCGTGTTCCCCCTTACTCTACTTTAATTAACGTTTAATTTTGATCTACAGCAATCATACAAAGGAAATCAATCATTTCTATCCAACTGCAGGGTAGGAATTGATACCTTTTTTTTTTTTTTTTTTTTTTTTAAAAAAGAAAAACAAATCTTTTTTTTTTTTTTTTTTTTTTTTTTTTTTTTTTTTTTTTT